>NC_140166.1:210552620-210555821 GCF_963971535.1 Notolepis coatsorum
TTGTCTGCGTCACTTTGGTTTCAGTTGGAGTCCTGGTTGTTGATTTAAGACTCATAAACACATCTCAGCGGATAGCTGCCTGGATGTGTGGTGACCCTAGTGACCCTAGTGGGATTGTGAACACATGGAGCTCCAGTGACCTTCCAGACCAAGTCCTGCCACGTGGACAAACTTCTGGAAGTGATCTGCTTTTATCTCCAAGCTGGAACAAGTGCAACAATGTTAATGAGCAATATCTCTCCACCGTTTCTCCTTGTGTCAACGGTGTTATCTTCAAGTGCACAATGCATAGAGACACCCTTCAACTGGAAGGAGAGAGAGGAGAGGAAGGAGAGGTGAGAGGAAGGAGAGGTGAGAGGAAGAGAGGTGAGAGGAAGAGAGGAAGAAAGAGAGGTGAGAGGAAGAAAGAGAGGTGAGAGGAAGAGATGAAGAAAGAGAGGTGAGAGGAAGAAAGAGAGGTGAGAGGAAGAGAGGAATAGAGGTGAGAGGAAGAGAGGTGAGATGGAGAGAGGAAGAGAGGTGAGAGGAAGAGAGGTGCGAGGAAGAGAGGATGAGAGGTGAGAGGAAGAGAGGTGAAAAGAAGAGAGGTGAGAGGAAGAGGTGAGAGGAAGAGAGGTGAGAGGGAGAGAGGAAGAGAGGAAGAGAGGTGAGAGGAAGAGAGGAAGAGGTGAGAGGAGAGAGGTGAGAGGAAGAGAGGAAGAGAGGTGAGAGGAAGAGAGGAAGAGGGGTGAGAGGGAGAGAAGAAGAGAGGTGAAAGGGAGAGGTGAGAGGAAGAGAGGTGAGAGGAAGAGAGGAAGAGAGGTGAGATGGAGAGAGGAAGAGAGGTGAAAAGAAGAGAGGTGAGAGGAAGAGGTGAGAGGAAGAGAGGTGAGAGGGAGAGAGGAAGAGAGGAAGAGAGGTGAGAGGAAGAGAGGAAGAGGTGAGAGGAAGAGAGGTGAGAGGAAGAGAGGAAGAGAGGTGAGCGAAGAGAGGAAGAGGGGTGAGAAGGGAGAGAAGAAGAGAGGTGAAAGGGAGAGTGAGAGGAAGAGAGGTGAGAGGAAGAGAGGAAGAGGGGTGAGAGGGAGAGAATACGAGAGGTGAAAGGGAGAGGTGAGAGGAATAGAGGTGAGAGGGAGAGAGGATGAGAGGAAGAGGTGAGAGGAAGGGAGGAGAGAGGTGAGAGGAAGAGAGGAAGAGAGGAAGAGAGGTGAGAGGAAGAGAGTTGAGAGGAGAAGAGAGGAAGAGGGGTGAGAGGGAGAGTAGAAGAGAGGCGAGAGGAAAGAAAGGTGAGAGGAAGAGAGTTGAGAGGAAGAGAGGTGAGAGAAAGAGAGGTGGGAGGAATAGAGGTGAGAGGAAGAGGGGTGAGAGGAAGAGAGGAAGAGATGAGAGGAAGAGAGGAAGAGAGAGAGGAAGAGAGGAAGAGGTGAGAGGAAGAGAGGAAGAGGTGAGAGGAAGGGAGGAAGAGGTGGGAGGAAGAGAGGAAGAGGTGAGATGGAGGGATGAAGAGAGGTGAGAGGAAGATAGGTGAGAGGAAGAGAGGTAGAGAGGTGAGAGGAAGGGAGGTAGAGAGGTGAGAGGAAAGAGAGGATGAGAGGTGAGAGGAAGAGAGGATGAGAGGTGAGAGGAAGAGGTGAGAGGAAGGGGAGAGAATAAGAGAGGTGAGAGGAAGAGAGGTGAGAGGAGGGAGGAGAGAGGAAGATAGGTGAGATGTGAGAGGAGGAGAGGTGAGAGAAAGAGAGGAAGAGTGGAAGAGGAAGAGAGGTGAGAGGAAGAGATTAAGAGAGGTGAGAGGAAGAGAGGAGAGGAGGTGAGAGGAAGAGAGGTGAGAGGAAGAGAGGTGAGAGGAAGAGATTAAGAGAGGTGAGAGGAAGAGAGGAAGAGGTGAGAGGAAGAGAATAAGAGAGGTGAGAGGAAGAGAGGAAGAGGAGAGAGGAAGGAGGAAGAGAGGAAGAGAGGTGAGAGGAAGAGAGGAAGAGGTGAGAGGTAGGGAGGAAGAGAGGTGAGAGGAAGATAGGTGAGAGGAAGGGAGGAAGAGAAGTGAGAGGAAGAGAGGAGAGAGGAAGAGAGGTGAGATGTGAGAGGAGGAGAGGAGAGAGTGAGATGAAGAGAGGTGAGATGTGAGAGGAGAGGTGAGAGGAAGAGAGGAGAGAGGTGAGGGAAGTAGGTGAGAGAGGAGGGTGAGAGGAAGGGAGGAAGAGAGGTGAGAGAAGAGAGGAAGATAGTGAGAGGAAGAGAGGTGAGAGGAGGAGAGGTGAGAGGAGAGATGAAGAGAGGTGAGAGGAAGAGAGGTGAGAGGAAGAGAGGAAGAGAGGTGAGAGGAAGAGAGGTGAGAGGAAGAGAGGAAGAGAGGTGAGAGGAAGAGAGGTGAGAGGTGAGATGAAGAGAGGTGAGAGGAAGAGAGGATGAGAGGTGAGAGGAAGAGAGGTGAGAGGTGAGATGAAGAGAGGTGAGAGGAAGATAGGTGAGAGGAAGGGAGGAAGAGAGGGAGAGAGGTGAGAGGAAGAGAGGTGAGAGGGCCAGAACGGAGATGTGTAAGCTGTGTCTGTACTGGGTTTCCCTTCTGAAAGTGAGAGATGTTTCTATACAACGATGTATGCCTCACCTAATGGACAGCAGCTAGCAAGAACCAAATGTGGCTCCTCCGATATGCTGATGACATCTTGCTTTTGGTGTCATTTACAATCCATGAATAATATCCACGTTCAAAGATGTCATTCTACATAAAGGTCAAAGCCTCCTCTGCTTCCTGTTCATGGAGTGTTTGTTTTTGTGTGTGAGTTGATTTGACAGAATTGACGGTGACAGAGGAGGCAGGTCAGAAAGGTAACGTGTAGGGATGTCGATATTATCGGCCGATATTGGCATTAAAATGTAATATCGGAAATTATCGGTATTGGTTTAAAAGAAAAATATATATATATAGCAAGTAAGAACAAATTCTTATTTTATTTATTTTCAAAAGTATGCATAATGTTGTGTTAATTCCACAACAAGAGATATGTAATGTTAATTACCTGAAATTATTCCGTTTTTTTGGGGGGGGGGAAACGCCGCATATATCGGTATCGGTTGATATCGGTATCGGAAATTAACAGTTGGACAATATCGGTATATCGGATATCGGTAAGAAAGCCAATATCGAACATCCCTAGTAATGTGTCTACAGAATGTGTTTCTGCACTTCCAAAACATAAACTGATGAATTACCTGTCCCTATCTCCC
>NC_140166.1:210556021-210623521 GCF_963971535.1 Notolepis coatsorum
AAATGTATGAGGAGTTGACTTACTTGTAAGATCCCCAGGTTTGGACCAATACTTCAGTGAAAAGGGTAATCCCAGAGAGGTCAGAGCAGATGGTTGAGAGCGGTAGAGAGTCCACTGAAGCCCCCTCCTGTGTATCTGCCTGAGCTGCAGCTACTGAGTGGTGCTGAGTGTCATTACTGTGGGCTCAGCCCTCTGCTAGATTCTCCTCCTCTCAGGACTTCAAGTCAGGGAGGGAGTGTGACTTCACTATCTCCCCTCCCTCCCCCCTCTCTCCTTCTCTCACAACCTACCCAACTCTCCTCTCCTCCCTCCTCTCTTCAAACTAGCTAATCTCCTTCTCTCTCTCTCTCTCTCTCTCTCTCTCTCTCTCTCTCTCTCTCTCTCTCCTCTCTCACAACGCACTCCAACTCTCCTCTCCTCCCTCCCTTTCTGTCTAGCAATGTATCCATCCAACCCTCTCCAACTGTATCTTCCTTTCTCTCTTTCTGTTCCCACCCAGTGTGTTTGAAAAGAGTAGTGACAGAGAGAGAGGGAGAGAGAGACAGAGAGAGAGGGGCAAGAGAGATACAGAGAGAGAGAGAGAGAAGTATGTTAATATTTCATGCCAATAAAGCCTATTTGAATTGAATTGAATTGAGAGAGAGAGAGAGAGAGAGAGAGAGAGAGAGAAGAGAGAGAGAGAGAGAGAGAGAGAGAGAGAGAGAGAGAGAGAAGAGAGAGAGAGAGAGAGAGAGAGAGAGAGAGAGAGAGAGAGAGAGCAGTGCAGCATGAGGTCCTTTGTCGCAGGGCCAGATCAATTCACTCAGCTACCTCCTCTATTGTTCCTCTCTCACTAGAGTCACCAGGGCTAACAGCATGGCTCTATATATAGCTCCTCCAGTCTTGCCAGCACGGGTGCTGTTAGCAGCTGAGGCTAGCTGAACACTAGACTGTTAGCAGCTGAGGCTAGCTGAATGCTAGACTATTAGCAGCTGAGGCTAGCTGAATGCTAGACTATTAGCAGCTGAGGCTAGCTGAATGCTAGTTGTTTGGCTGGCCGACAAGATACTCGACTTGCTGACCCCTGTGACAGCTGAGCAATGCCATTCACCCAGGCTGGGGAAGTCCGAAGAGAGCAGCCACCAAAATGCTTCTGGTAGAGCTGGTTCAGTTAGGAGGGCTGGGTGGTCAAAGGAGCTGGTTGAATTAGGAGGGATGGGTGGTCAAATGAGCTGGTTGAGTCAGGAGGGCTGGGTGGTCAAAGGAGCTGGTTGAGTCAGGAGGGCTGGGTGGTCAAAGGAGCTGGTTGAGTCAGGAGGGCTGGGTGGTCAAAGGAGCTGGTTGAGTGAGGAGGGCTGGGTGATGCCAAATGATCCAGGTCTTTATACCCACTGGTTAAAGCACCTCTCTGGTTAAAGCACCTCTCTTGTTAAAGCACCTCTCTGGTTAAAGCACCTCTCTGGTTAAAGCACCTCTCTTGTTAAAGCACATCACTGGTTAAAGCACCTCTCTGGTTAAAGCACCTCTCTTGTTAAAGCACCTCTCTGGTTAAAGCACCTCTCTGGTTAAAGCACCTCTCTTGTTAAAGCACATCACTGGTTAAAGCACCTCTCTGGTTAAAGCACCTCTCTTGTTAAAGCACATCACTGGTTAAAGCACCTCTCTGGTTAAAGCACCTCTCTGGTTAAAGCACCTCTCTGGTTAAAGCACTTCTCTTGTTAAAGCACCTCTCTGGTTAAAGCACCTCTCTGGTTAAAGCACCTCTCTGGTTAAAGCACTTCTCTTGTTAAAGCACCTCTCTGGTTAAAGCACCACTCTGGTTATTAAAGCACATCACTGGTTAAAGCACATCACTGGTTAAAGCACCTCTCTGGTTAAAGCACCTCTCTGTTGTTTAGACTGGATCTAACTGTATTTACAGGCTATGTGAAGTCATGTAAGTGTTGTTTAGCCTGGATCTAACTGTATTTACAGGCTGTGTGAAGTCATGTAAGTGTTGTTTAGACTGGATCTAACTGTACAGGCTGTGTGAAGTCATGTGAGTGTTGTTTAGACTGGATCTAACTGTATTTACAGGCTGTGTGAAGTCATGTGAGTGTTGTTTAGACTGGATCTAACTGTATTTACAGGCTGTGTGAAGTCATGTAAGTGTTGTTTAGACTGGATCTAACTGTACAGGCTGTGTGAAGTCATGTGAGTGTTGTTTAGACTGGATCTAACTGTATTTACAGGCTGTGTGAAGTCATGTGAGTGTTGTTTAGACTGGATCAAACTGTATTTACAGGCTGTGTGAAGTCATGTGAGTGTTGCACACACATCCACACGCACACACACACTTTAAACAAACATTCACCTTAACACTCACTTTAACACTACATCATATTTATCTATTTATTAAAGAGGTTTGCACTACATTTATACCTCATTTGCACCTTGCCTTTTAAAAATGTTTTTGTACCTCATTGTCTGCATTTTACTTCATTGTACTTCGATTGTACTTTAGTTTGTATATTGTATGTATATTGTATATTGTATAGTGTTATTCCTCTTTTACTTACCTTACCTTTTACAGTATGAAGCACATTCTCTGGGGCTCATACAGAACCAAGCATTTCACTGTAATGTACATGTATTTTATAGTATACGTGACAAATAAAAACAAATTTGAAACTTGAACTTGTTTAGAATGGACCTGAATCATGTCACGTTGTGTCATCTCTCTCTCTCTCTCTTTCTGTCTCTCTCTCTCTTCATTATGTTAATGTTAACACTCCACTACCTGAAAAAGAGTCAAGAGTATCAACCTCTTTGCTGTGCCTGTGTGTGTGTATCCGTGTGTGTGTGCCTGCCTGCGTGTGTGTGTGCCTGTGTGTGCCTGCGTGTGTGTGTGTGTGCCTGTGTGTGTATGCCTGTGTGTGTGTGTGTGCCTGTGTGTGTGTGTGCCTGCCTGTGTGTGTGTTGACTTGCCTGTTTGACAGCCTCCTCCCCCCTCTGCACGATGCTCTCCATGTGGTGGAGGAGGAGGCAGACTCACGCAGACTGAGGTCATGAGAAGTATAATGTTGATTGCACATCATCATCCTCCCCACACCCTGATGAAGTCATGTTGGCCGGCTCTGCTCTGTTATGATTCCAGTCTGTATACGAGCCCAGGGGGACAGCGGTGGTCTCCCTCGCGGCCACTGTGGCTGGTACGGTTCCCAGTGAGAAAGAAAGACAAGGAGAAGATAGAAGTGTGTTTTCTGAGGAGTTCCCACGCTCAGTCTGCGTCACAGGGAGGGTTGAGTCTGGTCGCCCGCTGGGAGAGAAGATTTACAATCTCTCTCATAACAAAATATTATTAGGGACTCAGGTCCTGCTCGCCAGATGCAGCTTATCAGTGTTCATCCCACACTGTTGTTTTATGAGAACGGTCTGACTTTTCTTTCTGTATGCTTTTACTATAAGGCTGAAAGTAGCCTGGGCCTCGTGGCTCACTTTGCAGATTGTCTTCCGCTCTCTGTATCGAACTGAGACTCTGTGCACAGAATAAACTATATTTTTCCTATCCTATTGACTCAATCTCAATTTCTCTTAACCCTCATGTTGTGTTAGGAATTGGCACCACTGACCGCTGTTAGCGGGTCAATGTTGACCCGGGGTCTAACTCAGTCCTGACCACTAAAAAGAAAGGAGTATCACTCAATATAGTTAATACTACATCCTAACTAACATTATATGCATTCATAACCATATAATCCCATTGTAATTTGATTTTATGGCCCCCGAGATACATCATGTCCCTTATTTTTAAGATGAAAATGAGGTTGTTCAATCATAATATACTAAATGTGAAACCCATAGATAATAATGCTTTCTGACTATAATAGAACAATATTAGAATATAACTTCTGAAAAAAAGTTTAGTATATTTATTATTATTTTATTTATTTACATTTAGTATTTTTATAGTATAGTTTTACCTTGCCGGGGCAAGAATGACCCTAACACCAGTCGTACCTTTTCTTCTGCAGATACCTTCAGAATTTTCAAAATGGTGAAACATAGTTTTGCTGTGCTTATAAGTGTTGTGGGGGATATCATAAAGCCTTGTTCTAATTAAATCAACTACATGGTAGTTATTATTACATATTATAACCTTGAAACGGGTCGCTGCAGACCCTAACACCACATAAGGGTTGAATTCACCGGACTTGGTCATTGATTGATTGATTGAAAACTTTATTAACAGATTGCAGAATGGGTACAATACAGTACAGCTCAATACACACAATTGTTAAGGGGATGCAGACCAGAGAAAGACTTTCGTCTTGTTTACATCAGGGTCCCCCATTTTCAATTCATCAGGACATATATGACATACATGACATACAGATAGTCAGTACTGCTACATCTATACATTTATGACATACCAGATTTGCAAATACAGTACTGTTTGTGATACAGAAGGAGTCAAGAAAAGGGAGTATATACATTTGACGTAGAAACTGTACATTGGAGGAGGTTGGGTGGGGGGGGTTGGGTACATTGGGATATTGACAACCATACTGGGTAATTTACATTGGAGGTGGTTGGGGGGGGGGGGGGGGGCACACTGTATAAACAAGTAAAACTGTACATTGAGGGGGGGGGGGAGAAGACACTGTACAAACAAACAAAATTGTACATTGAACTATTGACAAAACCATACTAGGTAAATGACTGTACATTGGAGGGGGTTGGGTTAGGATATTTACAGGGGCCAGTGTTGAATTGCAGTCTCCCGTAGGTGTCCCTTGAGAGAGGTTTTGAAAGTGGGTAGTGATCCACATTCCTTTACAGCTTTGGGTAGGGCGTTCCACATTGATGTGGCATAATTGCGAAACGTGTTTAGTCCCTTATTTGAGCCGAATCTGGGTTTAACATGATTTGTGGAGCTCCCTCTGGTGTTGTGATCGTGGTATTCACTGACCTTTGGGAAGTATTTTGACATGTACATGGGTACCTTGGTCGTGTAGTGTATCTTGTAGACCAGGCCCATTGCAAGTTGTTGTACTCTGTCGTCTACTCTAAGCCATCCTAGGTTGTCAAAGTGGGCAGGGGTGAGGTGGGTTCTAGGAGTAAGGTCAAGCAGTAGTCTGACCAGTTTGTTTTGAGATGTTTGTAATTTTGTTTTTAGCGCCTTTAAGGTGCTTTGGTACCATGAGGTGCAAGCATAGTCGTAGTACCCCTGAATGAGTGCTCCTGCCAGAGTCTTCAGGGTGTTCTTGTTTACCAGAGAGGAGATCCGGTACAAGAATCGAGTTCGTTGGTTGACTTTTTTTATTACATTGGATGCCATTTTGTCACAGGAGAGATTAGCCTCTAGGATGGAACCCAGGTAGGTAATTTCATCTTTCCTTGTGACAATATTGTCACCCACTGTAACTGAGAAGCCGTCGGTCTTGCTGAGTTTGTTATTTGAACCAAAGAGAATGGACTCTGTTTTGCCCATGTGTAATGATAGTTTGTTATCAGCGAGCCATATGCAGATTCTGCCTAGTTCCGAGCTGAGGGTTTTTTCAACCTGTAACTTGTTCTTGTCAGAGACCAGCAGGGCTGAGTCGTCCGCAAACAGGAACAAGTTGCAGTCACAAGCTGACGACATGTCATTTGCATAAATTAGGAACAATCTTCCACAACAAGGACAACAACATAGGTGTTGATGCTGGGCTACTGTCCTACACTGGAGGGAGGGACCAAGGACTAAATGGAGGATTCAAACGTAGGGAGTGAGGATCAAAGGAAAGTGATGAAGAGTGAGAGAAGAGGGCGACTGATGTGTAGAGTTTTATGGCATTGCTTGACACACGGTGGTCCTACAGTGACTGGCATGGCTCGACACTGCCACCAAGTGGTCATTTTGTAACACTGGCACCCATCTCTATTGTCGGGTTAGTCACTCTACTCGATAAATTCAGGTAAAAATGAATGAATGCTCAGGCCAGGGGCCATCAACTGGTGACACTGACCGATTCCAGCAGTTCATGGCACAAGTCCCTCTCTGTAATTTGTCCGATTCTTACAGATTATGAAAGTACAGAATGTAAGCTGTAAGAAAATAATTGAAGAATAGTATGCTTATTTGAATCTATAGTTAAACCTCAAGTCTCAGTCAGAGGCAGAGCAGAGAAAAACAGAGAAAATCCTATCTAAAGTTTGGCTGCATTTTTACCTTGTCATTCAGGTACTAGGTGTACACACCGTTTTTACTATTTATAGATACTATAACTGTTACAGTAAATATGTTCTTAAATGCTTTCCCAAGTCTTCCGAGTGCTTTACAATTTATGCCTCACGACAAAGTACAATTTCCACCACTATTCACAATTTGTGTTAGGTAAATCATTTTCCTGACTGTATGTAGAGCCGTTACCTGGTTTTATGAGGAGTGAGTTTCACAAGTGATGTTTTTTGTCACATTTCCCATAATCGGATTGGCAGTCCTCCAATGTACAGTTTCAACGTCAAATGTATATACTCTCTTTTTTAGACTCTTTTTGTATCACAAACAGTACTGTATTTGCAAATCTGGTGTGTCATCATAAATGTATGTAGCAGTACAGTACTGTCTATGATTATCAGTCTGTATGTCGTGTATGTCATAATTATGATGAATTGAAAATGGGGGACCCTGATGTAAACAAGACGAAAGTCTTTCTCTGGTCTGCATCCCCTTAACAATTGCGTGTATTGAGCTGTACTGTAGTCTGTACCTATTCTGCAATCTGTTAATAAAGTTTTCAATCAATCAACCAGTCAGTGGCGCACATTGCGCAACTCATCGGACCATCCTCCCAAAACACGTGGGCATTGTTGCCGGAAGTGTTGCTGCCAGTGCGGTTTGTCTGCACGCTTCGAAGCAGACTTTTAAATACTTTCTACACTTTCTCAATCTCAACCTGCTACAGCTACACCATGCCGTCACTTGAGGCCTGGTACATGGACGACTCCAAAGAAGACCAGAGAAAGACGCACAAACTGATCCCAAACCAGCCCGTGTCTCTGGAGGAGTTGAAAAAGCTGGGGGTCTTCCACTGGAAGGTAAAGAAAGTAACGTCAGTCCTAGACTGACTGATGATATTCCATAATATTCCATAGATTATAATTCCATATACAGGCCGCAGTATTCTAATGTTACTTATCGTTTACTCAGTCGATAATGCATTGCTTTGACTGGCGAGACATATGGCGAGACATGTCTATCTGTATGTCGTGTACTCGTGTATGTCATGTTATGATGAATTGAAAATGGGGGACCCTGATATAAACAAGACGAAAGTCTTTCTCTGGTCTGCTTCCCCTTGACAATTGTGTGTATTGAGAGCTGTACTGTATTGTACCCATTCTGCAACCTGTTAATAAAGTTTTCAATCAATCAACGTGCCGCTCAGAATCCCGCTGCTCTGTGAGGAGCCACTCTGTCTTGGCTTAGAGTGGATCAGAGGCTGGCATATGCAGCCTTGTAACATTTTTGTTTAATATTGATAAAATTGGTAAACCTAAGTTTTGTGGTCAGAACTACAACCCACCAATACAGAACTTCTTCAGTCCTACACTCCCTCTCGGTCACTCAGATCCTCCTCTTCCTGATGTAAACAAGACAAACGTCAAGGATTCAATATCAAAGAGACGTTAGGGACTGCAACGTTCTCTGCTTCACAGAAACATGGCTCACACCGGAGGTTCCAGACCACGCAATTCAACCGGCAGATCACTTCTTTATCCATCGCAAGGATCGGACATCAGCAGAGTCCGGTAAACAACGTGGAGGAGGTATTGCCTTCATGTTTAACAAAAATTGGAGCGATCCAACTAACGTGAAGGAATTATCCAACCACTGCTCCCCAGAACTATATATATAACCATCAAGTGTCGTCCTTTCTTCCTCCCGAGGGAGTTAACGGCGATCGTCCTGATCGGAGTGTATATTCCACCGCAAGCCAGCAACAAGGTTGCGCTCTCCAGACTCCACGACGAGGTAAATAGAATACAAGTGGCGATGTGTTAACGCCGCCATTTTAGTGCTGGGAGATTTCAATAGCGCCAATCTGAGAAAGGTATTGCCTGACTTCTATCAGCATGTGACTTGCAACACCAGAGGCGGTAACATCCTAGATCACTGTTACACGCAATTTAAAGGTGGCTACAAGGCTCATTCTGATAGTGGCTTTGGTAAATCAGATCACACGTCCATCTTTCTTTCACCAAAGTACAAACAGAGAATTAAAAGTACTCCTGTAGTCTCGCGAGAGGTGCAGAAATGGGATTTGACGTCAGAGGAGACGCTCCGGTCTGTGTTTCACTATACAGACTGGAATGTGTTCCGCGACACAGATAACATTAATGTCTACACGGAAACAGTGCTGGACTATGTTTGTACTAGTTCAAGTTCTTTAATAGTTGTCATACAGAAGTACAGAATACTTTCATACAAAATGCTTCTTACTGTTACGCTCCAGAGACTGTGCTAGACAAGATAGTATCAAATAACATAATAACATAATATAGCATGAATTTAGAAGAAGAAAATGAGGTCACAGTGTTCGGTATAGACATATGTACAATGTTCTGAGTTACCATATAATATACAATACACAATACTATGCAGTGTACTAATGTACAGTACTATCTAGTGCAAAGCAGAAATGGGATGAGGTACAATTTTAGGTACAATTTACAGTAAGGTGTACGAGTTGTAGTGCAATCCTTCATCCATAAATATAAAGTGTGGGGAGTGGGTGCTACAGTGTGTTTGTTTAAAGTGGGTGTGTGCTATAAAGTGTGTGGAGTGGGTGCTACAGTGTGTTTGTTTAAAGTGAGTGTGTGCGTGTGGATGTGTGTGCTATGTGCGTTTGGTGGTTGTTGTTGTGTAGTGTTCATTCATTGTTTGTTTAGCAGCCTGATGGCCTGGGGATAGAAGCTACTTCTGAGTCTTTCTGTGCTCGCCTTGAGACTCCTGTATCGCTTGCCTGACCGCAGCAGTTCGAAGAGGCAGTTGTTCGGGTGACTGGAGTCTTTAATGATTCTCTTAGCCTTGCCCTTGCAACGCTTGTAGTAAATGTTCTGGAGGGTGGGGAGCCCCCCTCCAATTGTGCGTTCGGCTGAACGTGTCACTCTTTGTAGTCTGCTTTGGTCTTTTGCAGTGCTATTCCCAAACCAGGAGGTGATGTTGCCGGTCAAGATGCTCTCTATTGTACATGAGTAGAAGTTCTTAAGGATCTTCTGGCTGACTTGGAACTTCCTTAGGCGCCTGAGGAAGTAGAGGCGTTGTCGTGCCTTCTTCACCACACTGTTAATGTGTGTGGTCCATGTCAAGTCCTCGGATATGTAGGCTCCGAGGTACTTGAAGCTGTTGACTCTCTCAACCGGTGCCCCGTCGATGCTGAGGGGGCTGTAGTCCTTGACCCCCGACCTCCTGAAGTCCACAATCATCTCCTTTGTTTTGCTGACGTTCAGGGAGAGGCTGTTTTCCTGGCACCATCCCGCCAGGACCTTGACCTCTTCCAGGTAGGCCCTCTTGTCGTTGGCAGAGATCAGGCCCACCACCACTGTGTCGTCAGCAAATTTGACGATTGTATTGCTACTCCGCTGAGCCACACAGTCGTGTGTGTACAGGGAGTAGAGGAGGGGACTCAGAACACAGCCCTGGGGGGCCCCTATGTTGAGGGTGGAAGAAACAATCCCCACTACCAAAATGAAAGTTTACCCAAATCAAAAACCCTGGGTAGACAAATCCGTCCGTGAAGCTCTGAGAGAGCGCACCAAAGCATACAACGACGGCCTAGTGGCAGGCAACATGAATGACCACAAGGTGGCGCGATACAACGTAAGGAGGACAGTGTCAGAGGCCAAACGGCGCTACAGGGATAAAATTGAACTCCAGTTTGAACAAGCTGACTCTAGAGCTATGTGGCAGGGGCTCAAAACGATGACAGACTACAAAGGCGCCTCCCTCAAACTGAACAGTGACATCTCCTTAGCAAATGACCTCAATACCTTCTATGCGAGGTTTGATGCTGGTAATAACAACACCAGCTCACAAGCCACGGCAATGGGGGGGGGGGGGGGTCGGCTGCTGATGGAGGCGCAGTGTTCAGGGTAACAGAGCATGAGGTGAGGCGGACCTTTAAAAAAGTGAATATCAGGAAGGCAGCAGGACCGGACGGCATCCCCGGCCGCGTCCTAAAAGTCTGTGCCGACCAACTGGCCCCAGTATTCACTGACATATTTAACCTGTCCTTAGAACAGGCTGTCATCCCCACCTGCCTGAAGAAGTCCACTATTATCCCTGTACCCAAAAAATCCAAGCCTGCTTGCCTCAACGACTACCGCCCTGTAGCTCTCACCTCCATAGCCATGAAGTGCTTTGAGAAGCTAGTAAAGGGCTACATCTGCTCCTCCCTCCCCATCAACATGGACCCCCTGCAATTTGCATACCGCCCCAACAGGTCCACGGAGGACGCCATAGCCCATGTGCTGCACACAGCAGCATCACACCTGGACAAGAGGCAGGGGAACTATGTGAGAATGCTATTCATCGACTACAGCTCGGCATTCAATACCATAGTCCCCTCCATACTCATAGCCAAGCTCAGGGACCTGGGCTTGGGCTATGACCTCTGCCAGTGGGTCTTGGACTTCCTGACTGGCAGACCCCAGGTGGTGAGAGCAGGCAACTGCACCTCCTCATCCATCACCCTCAACATAGGGGCCCCCCAGGGCTGTGTTCTGAGTCCCCTCCTCTACTCCCTGTACACACACGACTGTGTGGCTCAGCGGAGTAGCAATACAATTAGGCCTGCCGCGATAAGCAATAAATCGATTAATTGCTGCGATAATTAAAATGAATGCAATGATTTTGACGGGCGCGATTAATTGCTATTTGCGCGTTTGTTTTAATGAGGCGGAACCAGTGCCCCTTCAGTCACTGTCCGTGTTGGGAGGCGGGCCGCTGACGTTACTAGAGTACAGCACGGGAGTTCCGTGGGGCAACGCCACATAGACATTTCTCAATAGTGTTGCTCCTTTTAACCAAGTAGCATTATTTGTAGTGTAACGTTAGCTATTTTTAGACCCAAGTAGTTACTCGCTACTGCCCGGAGAAACTGGACTGCTAAATAAAGATGAACGATAGAGCTTTGATTCTCATTCCATGCTAACAACATTAGCTAAATATCTAACAAACGAAATACAACGTATAGCATAGCTACAAGTACAACACAGAATAACGTTAATACAATTACATGCATAATTGTTTACAATGAACGGGTGGGGCTAGTCCAAGGACTGGACACGGGGACAAGTTAAACATGAATTAATTTATTATAACACTCCGGTAGTTTCGAGTCGTGCTGCAGTGCTTACGCACCACAGCTATTCTATTACTGCTTTGACGCTTCCTCCTCATCGTTGATTGCCTGTAGTAGCTGCATCTAACGTTAGTAGCTAACGTTAAAACTAACCGAAAGGTAGTTGTTCACCAACAATTTGTTTTATCATTAGCTCAAAAACAGAACCGGACGAGGCATGTTGTCGGCTCATAGTTTCTGCTTAGGATAATAACAACAATACTTCCGGTCCGGTCGGTGGGCTTCAAAATAAAAGTCAAACACCGGAAAAGACGGAGCGGTGGGCTTCAAAATAAAAGTTTTGGGAAATAAATTTATCAAAAAAAATTCTCTAACCCGTCGCAATAATATCGCTTATCGCGATATTTTCGGGGGCAATTAATCGCCCAGCAAAATGTGTTATCGTGGCAGGCCTAAATACAATCATCAAATTTGCTGACGACACAGTGGTGGTGGGCCTGATCTCTGCCAACGACGAGAGGGCCTACCTGGAAGAGGTCAAGGTCCTGGCGGGATGGTGCCAGGAAAACAGCCTCTCCCTGAACGTCAGCAAAACAAAGGAGATGATTGTGGACTTCAGGAGGTCGGGGGTCAAGGACTACAGCCCCCTCAGCATCGACGGGGCACCGGTTGAGAGAGTCAACAGCTTTAAGTACCTCGGAGCCTACATATCCGAGGACTTGACATGGACCACACACATTGACAGTGTTGTGAAGAAGGCACGATAACGCCTCTACTTCCTCAGGCGCCTAAGGAAGTTCCAAGTCAGCCAGAAGATCCTTAAGAACTTCTACTCATGTACAATAGAGAGCATCTTGACCGGCAACATCACCTCCTGGTTTGGGAATAGCACTGCACAAGACCGAAGCAGACTACAAAGAGTGACACGTTCAGCCGAACGCACAATTGGAGGGGGGCTCCCCACCCTCCAGAACATTTACAACAAGCGTTGCAAGGGCAAGGCTAAGAGAATCATTAAAGACTCCAGTCACCCGAACAACTGCCTCTTTGAACTGCTGCGGTCAGGCAAGCGATACCGGAGTCTCAAGGCGAGCACAGAAAGACTCAGAAGAAGCTTCTATCCCCAGGCCATCAGGCTGCTAAACGAACAATGAATGAACACTACACAACAACAACCACCAAACGCACATAGCACACACATCCACACGCACACACTCACTTTAAACAAACACACTGTAGCACCCACTCCACACACTTTATAGCACACACCCACTTTAAACAAACACACTGTAGCACCCACTCCCCACACTTTATATTTATGGATGAAGGATTGCACTACAACTCGTACACCTTACTGTAAATTGTACCTAAAATTGTACCTCATCCCATTTCTGCTTTGCACTAGATAGTACTGTACATTAGTACACTGCATAGTATTGTGTATTGTATATTATATGGTAACTCAGAACATTGTACATATGTCTATACCGAACACTGTGACTTCATTTTTCTTCTTCTAAATTCATGCTATATTATGTTATTATGTTATTTGATACTATCTTGTCTAGCACAGTCTCTGGAGCGTAACAGTAAGAAGCATTTTGTATGAAAGTATTCTGTACTTCTGTATGACAACTATTAAAGAACTTGAACTTTCTCTGGTCTGTATCTATAGGCTTGTTCAAGATGGATTTCGGTTTGCCTCGACTAGTAGACGAGAGTAGCCGAGTGAAGCCGGGGGAGGAGTTAAGAGGGCGGACACTGCCGATTTCACGAGAGCCCCTCGCCTAGTCTCGCGCGGCAGATACGCTTTCACGTCACCACACACACATTACACACCTGTCCAGCTCATTATAATGCGATGGCCGTGTGCAAAATTAGATCAGATTCAAATGTACAGCACACCATATATTGCTACAGTGGAATATACTGTCTATTCATATACCATAATGTATACCATCTTGTTGCGCGCTCCTGGCCGCACGCACACACAACACACTGCTGTATGTGTGTGTGTGTGTGTGTCTGACAGCTTGAAGTTTATCATGATGATATGATGATAAATTGATAACGCATAACATAATAAAGTTTTCAATCAATCAAACGTCTCATAACTCCCTGGCTGTCACATGGCTGGTGACTGACAACTTTTCTGAACCAATAGGCGCTTTGCGCGACCGTAGCAAGTCGCTTCCCAGCCGGGAGGCCTATTGCTTAATGACAGCCCTACAGTGCTGCTTTTGCTTCCGCGTTTTCCCTGATTGGCTGCGCCATGCCCCGCGGCAGGCGCGGCAACCGCAGAGCAGAGCGGCAGAGCGAGCGAAATTAGGTAACCGCCCAAGTAATCCGCCATGATTTTCATTCGGCGCTTCAGCTCACCTGGCAGAGCAGCGGTCCTGCGGTCCTGCGATTCGTTGTTGACGAGTTCGAATCCCATGATTTTTTTTTTTTTAACGTGATTTTTTTTTTAACACGTATTCTTTCGCCGGTTAAGGTTAGGCATGGTTAAGGTTAAGGTTAAGGTTAGGCATTGTTTCGGAGTTGGTTAAGGTTAGAACGGTTAAGTTTAGGCGCTGTTAAGGAGCTGGTTAAGGTTAGAGTTTGTCTAAGAGAATGGCAATATTCTTTCTATGTTTAAGGTTAGGCATGGTTAAGGTTAAGGTTAAGGTTAGGCATTGTTTCGGAGTTGGTTAAGGTTAGAACGGTTAAGTTTAGGCGCTGTTAAGGAGCTGGTTAAGGTTAGAGTTTGTCTTAGAGACAGCCTATTTCCGCACTGCCGCTCTCCCGCGTTGCCGCGGTCACATGGTCAAATTGTCACATTCTTGCACTGTAGGGCTGTCATTAAGCAACACGCAGCTGGGAGCAGCCGGCAGCAGCCGGCTGAGAGGTACTGTGGAGCCTCGCTCTGATGGCTGCGCGCGGCTCGCTCCCACGGGAGTTCCGCGCCTCGCCTCGTCAGTTTTTCAGAGCAAATCGGACAACATTCTAACCGTCATGCAACGCGCTTGGCGAGGCCGTAGTAAAACCTGCGCAGATCTGCGTCCGCCTATCCCATCTTGAACAAGCCTAATAGGCTTGTTCGAGATGGATTTCGGTTTGCCTCGACTAGTAGACGAGAGTAGCCGAGTGAAGCCGGGGGAGGAGTTAAGAGGGCGGACACTGCCGATTTCACGAGAGCCTCTCGCCTAGTCTCGGCATGGCAGATACGCTTTCACGTCACCACACACACATTACACACCTGTCCAGCAGCTCATTATAATGCGATGGCCGTTTGCAAAATTAGATCAGATTCAAATGTACAGCACACACCATATACTGCTATAGTGGAATATACTATTCATATACCATAATGTATACCATCTTGTTGCGCGCTCCTGGCCGCACGCACACACAACACACTGCTGATTGCTGAATAATTCTGTTTTGCATCAATATATATATATGTATACTGTGTATATTGAGGCAAAACAGAATTATATATACAGTATTGAGGCAAAACAGACGATGCATGTGTGTATGTGTGTGTGTGTGTGTGTGTGTGTGTGTGTGTGTGTGTCTGACAGCTTGAAGTTTATCATGATGATATGATGATAACGCATAACATAATAAAGTTTTCAATCAATCAAACGTCTCATAACTCCCTGGCTGTCACATGGCTGGTGACTGACAACTTTTCTGAGCCAATAGGCGCTTTGCGCGACCGTAGAAAGTCGCTTCCCAGCCGGGAGCAGCCGGCTGAGAGGTACTGTGGAGCCTCGCTCTGAAGGCTGCGCGCGGCTCGCTCCCGCGGGAGTTCCGCGCCTCGCCTCGTCAGACTTTCAGAGCAAATCGGACAACATTCTAACCGTCATGCAACGCGCTTGGCGAGGCCGTAGTAAAACCTGCGCAGATCTGCGTCCGCCTATCCCATCTTGAACAAGCCTAATATCATTGTGTGTATTGAGCCGTACTGTATTGTAACCATTCTGCAACCTGTTAAATAAAGTTTTCATTCATTCATTCATTCATTCATTCATTCATTCATTCATTCATTCATTCATTCATTCATCCATCCTTCCAACTTGTCACTCCCCCTTCCTGTCTGACTACCATGGGATCCAGAGCCTGTTCATTCTGGCATATTCACTTTCATTTTAAGTTTATTATAACTGCTCCCCTATGTAACTATGTAACGCTGTAATACTGTGTTTTTACTGTGTGTAATTGTATTTGTTTTTAACCCTGTACGGTAGGGGTGTAACGGTACACAAACACCATGGTTCGGTACGTACCTCGGTTTTGAAGTCACGGTTCGGTGCAGGTTTTTGTTTTCGGTACAGTGGGGGAAAGTTTGGCTTTCCATGTTCCACTCAGGGGTGATGTAGTGTGCAGTAACTGTCAACGAATATTATATATTGAAATTAATAATCGACTTGTAAAGAAAAGAACAAATAATAATAATTATATTAGATTGTGAAAAAAACAGCCCCCGGTGGGCCGTTAACATACCGTTGTATTTGTTCGGTACACACTACAGCCGTTCGGTACGGTATGGTACACACTGAAACGGTTCGGTACGGTACACACTGAACCGGTTCGGTTCGGTACGGATACGTGTACCTTTACACCCCTACTGTACGGCGACCTTGGGTGCTCAGAAAGGCGCCTTTAAATTAGATGCATTATTATTATTATTAGAATACCAGACAGACATAGCTAATGTCACTAGACGCCGAGGGTTCAAGTTCAAGTTCAAGTTTGTTTATTATTTGTCATAACAAAATACAGAATACTTTATGATGAAATGCTTGTTTCTGTATGAGCCCCTGATAGTGTGACATGGAAGCACAAGATACAACACTCGGGTCTGACCTGTTGTAGGCATGAGAGACCTGAGAGACCTGTTGTAGGCATGAGAGACCTGAGAGACCTGTTGTAGGCATGAGAGACCTGAGATACCTGTTGTAGGCATGAGAGACCTGAGAGACCTGTTGTAGGCATGAGAGACCTGAGAGACCTGTTGTAGGCATGAGACCTGTTGTAGAATATGCTGGTAGACGAAGTAAGATATTTCAGTGCATCAGC
Organism: Notolepis coatsorum; assembly: GCF_963971535.1. NCBI lineage: Eukaryota > Metazoa > Chordata > Actinopteri > Aulopiformes > Paralepididae > Notolepis > Notolepis coatsorum. The sequence continues at coordinate 210,572,395 of NC_140166.1, forward strand.
GAGACAGTATCTTATCGTCCAGCTTCTTCAGTAGATCCATTGTCCGATCACTTCCCCCCCATGGAGCGATTTGTTCTGAAACAATCCTGTCTGACCCCCCCCCCCCCCCCCCCTGGCTGTGGTGTGTTGAATCTCTGTGATAATTACTTGCTCAGAGCTTTCGCAGCTTCCTCTGGGGCATCATAGGTGCTTGTATCATTCTTTCCTGAGTGAAATAAAACCCATTTACCTTTTGAAAATGATCACACTGATCTCAGACCGGTCTGTCGGGTGTTCCATTGCAAATTAAATGCACACCACGATGGAACGCAGAGTAGCGTCTTCTCTTGTGGGTTTATTCAGGAGGGATCTATGTGCAGCAACGGTGTTTAATCAGTATCTATTCCAAGCTGCTCTGATAAAAAGCCGCTCAAAAAGCTCATCATGCTGTCACCCTCGCTCCTCCTACACTATCTCTCCCCCCCCCCCCCCCCCCCCCCGTTGCATTCGGAAAATAACGTAAGTTGAGAGTCCAGGTTGTATCCAGGTTGTATTTTTTTATCCACTTTTTCTCCTTATTTTCTATTTTTCTTCCATCCCAATTTTCGTGTTTCCAATTCTCCCCTCCCCTGTCTTGAACGTTGCTCGCATATGCCCCCCACTGGTCGGTTGTAGGGAGGATAGAAGCCTTGCATCACGTGTCCCCTCTGGTACACGAGGAGGCAGCCTGTCACATCTTTTCACCTGCTAGTGCGGACTCTCATTGGCGAGGTGTAACGTGTGGGAGGCTCACACTACCCCCGCCATTTCCTGTCTCTGCTGTGCAGGCGCCCTGACCGACCTGTAGGAGTCGCTGTCCACAACGTCCAGATTCCTTACCACCCATCGACTTCCACCCGCTGGCTCTGCCAATTGAGCCAGTATGACGGCCGGCCCAAGCCGGAGGCAATGCATGATTTTAAGTAGCCAAACATTATACTATGAAAACTAGTTGATGATGATAATGCAGAGAAACATTACTACAAAAATGTACTATTACCTAAATATAAAGAAAAAGTCATCATTAGTGAAGATTAAGCTATTTAGAATATAATATAGAATAGAACATGCAATGCAAACTAGTTTGGTTCCAGATCAAATATAATTCAGTTAATATTTAATTTTTTTTTATGGAACTGAGATTCCTGTAGCGCCTCCCAGAGGGGAGGAGGGCAAACATTGTGGTTGGAGTGAGAGGTGTCCTTGACGATATAGCGTGCTAGGCTTGAGCAATATTTCAATTCCTGATGATATTGCTTTAAGAAAAACAACAATAACTTATATTAGTGTCCAAAAAAGATAAGAATTGTGACTGGAAGTCTTATTGTTGTTTTCTCTAGAGAGGAACACCGTGATAGATTACAGTATTTCCAGCCTCTAATCAACCCGTCACCTGCTGTTCCGTGACTTCCCTCTGCGTTGTGTTTGTGTCATCTGTGATGGTTAATGGCAATCTTACTGGCTGTCCCACACTGTATCACCCCGTTGGTACATCCGTAATCAGAAGAATTAACACGAAACGATTAACGAAACGTTGGTATCTTTCCTTGATGGTGATGTTTATTCCATAAACTTAGACTTGTACAAGATGGAACAGATTGAAAGTCTTTGAAAGTCTTTGAAGAAACTAAATTCATAATTTTTTTTATTTTTTTTTATTGGTCTTTTTTCCCCCTCCATTTTCCTCCGATTTTCTCCCATCCCAATGTTAGTCGTATGCCAATTCCCAGTCCCTTCCTGGTCGCTGCGCTTTACCCCCCACAGTCAGATCATTTGGGAGAGTGGAGGCTACCACGTGCTTCCTCCGACACACGTCCAGCCAATCACCGCTTCTTTTCACCTGGCAGCGCGGATTCTCATTGAGAGGGCGTAGCGTGTGGGAGGACCACACTATCCCCCTCACGTCCAATCCGCGCTTAGCAGGCGCCCCGACCGAACTGTAGGAGTCGCTGTTTACAACGACCCGGACCCACCCCGCCAGCTTCTCCCACCCTCTGATACAGCCAATTGTATCAGTGCAGACGGCCAGCCAAGCTGGTGACAACCCCGGAGCTGTGAGCTGGATTCGAACAGGCGAACCAAGCTCACAGCTCCGGGGCTGGTGACGAACGCAATCTCCGCTCGACCACCTAACCGCCTGATAAATTCATAATTCTAATGATCTCTCTTGATGGTTGCGGCCTAGATCCCTAAACCTGTCCTGTTAGCCGAAGCTATCTGTTCCCTTAGCCGAAGCTAGCTATCTCTCTACCTCGTGGTCTTTTCCCCTCCCCCAGCCCTCGTTCAGCTGGAGCTCAGCTGCTTTTTCGAAACGCTTATCTGCTAATCTGCTAGACTGACTCAACCCGGAAGACACCCCAGCTATAACGTCTTTTCCCTAGCAATGGCTGTTAGCCATAGCAACAACCTCTCTCTTAGGGCTGGGCGATATGGCCTCTAAATTATATCGCGATATTTTTTGGCCATATCACGATACACGATATATATCGCGATATTTTTACATTTGCTCTAAAGCACTTAAAAATGCTTGATTTAACCCTTTGATGCATACAGTCACGCCAATATGATGATTATAATAAGTCCCTGCAACATATGTTTGCATTATTAAACCATGAAGATGCTTTAAAAAATAATTTAATGAAAATGTACTAAGAGTAGTTGTTGAAAGCTACAGGTCGCCTCTATACATCTCAATCACCTACTCGAGATATAAACCTGCGGCCGCTCGATATCCCCCGGCGAGGTGCTAAACTCGCCAAGTTCTCGAGTCAATTTACTATTTCTGTCTAGATTACTTCAAGTCACTGGTCTTGTGATATCCAGTTGATATGAAATGTAATCATGAAGAGTTGTTAATCTCTTCTTGTTTGAAATAAACCGAATATTTTGTTTAGGAGAACTATTATATCATGTAATAAAAATAATATTATTATTATCATTATCATCATTATCATCATTTTACGAAAGGGCTTGTAATACTGCTCATTTGAAAGCTTGGTTGTATTACTACTTTTTTAATAAGTATTACCACTGTACTAACACGTAATCATTGTTTGCACTCCCCGGCCTTCTTTGTCCCCCTCCTTCAACGGAACCGACCGTCTGACCCTGCAGTGATTCAGACGGTCGAGGTCCCACACAAGACAGAGTCAGTCTGGACACAGAGACACCGGAACCCGCAAACAACACTCATCTACATGCTTAGTATTTCTTATCAGTACATAGCATATACATATATAAATATATATATTTTAGCTGAAAAGCATTAACCAGTCAATTGATTCAATCTGTATTTCAGGACATAGTCACCTCAGAGGAAATCAAGGCGCGGCTGGTATTTGCTGGCAGGGATCAGTCCAAGAACTCAATGGATTATAAAAAGTCATCTTTATTTCAATGAAGTTACAGAAAAAGACTAAATAAAAAATATCCATTACAGTTTAAAAGATTATATAAAAACAAAACATGTCATCTGCATCTTGGTCTTCCAAGTCACACACTGGTAAAAACTTCAAAATCTCTCAAAGAAGTCTGTAGGCACCATTCTTCTTCTCTCTCCTTCTCCGTGTAAAAAATCCTCCTGTGCTCTCGCCAGTTGGCCCTTATAAAGGGCCCCAGGGTCTCTTCTGCTTATTGGTCCAAATACAGCGCTGTCACCGTGATGTCATTTCACCAGCCAGTCAATGCACAATACGTAGGGTTCTAGCTCTCCTCCCATTTTAGTCATTACCTCTACTGGGAAAACCCCATTTACCTCAGAACATGAATGCCTCTTTGTTGGAGAAGTAACAGATTACCTTGTGTTGGAAAATACCCATCCGTTACTTAGCAGAGACCAGAGGCCCCAAGGTTGTCTGTCACATTCCTCAGTGGCCAAACAGTATTGAAGCGAAAGCAACTCACATCTCCAGCATGAGTACATAGTACATAGCCCAACACATACTACAGATATATACAGATACACATACATGTATAATACAGTACATATATATATAGCATACAGTGTACACACATATATGCACATACTTGTACCTATCCTTGTCTACTCCATGCAGGGTGTGACAACCTGCTGTGGAAAGCACCCTGCTCAGAGATGGCATTCCGAAGGGGCCCCCCTTCGTTCTCACTCGCCCCAACTCAAGGGGATGCAGACGAGGGAGACTGCTGGCTATATAGTACATAGCCCAACACATACTACAGATATATACAGATACACATACATGTATAATACAGCACATATATACATAGTATACAGTGTACACATATATATGCACATACTGGTTTTATTCTATGCAGACAGGACAGGGTTAAACTGTGCCGACTTGCTCTCAGCTCAGGCCTAGATACTTGTTCAAAGCGTATATGCATATATATACGTATACGTATATATATGTATATATATATATATATGAATACATATCACATCTAGACACCTACAGTAACATATGCCTAGATTTAAAACAGATATATACAATAAACCTATTAAATCATACAAGGGACAGAGAGAACAGGATGTCATTTATACAAAGTGTCACTTAGTTGGCTGTGGCACTTCACACATACGATACTGGTATAGGGTTCAATTCCCTGTTCTACCTAATACCATACAACTATTCGGTCTCTCTCTCTTTGTCTATGTCTCTTTCCTTCTCTCCATCTCTGTCTGTCTCTCTGTCTATATCTCTGTGTGTGTGCGTGTGTGTGTGTCTCTCTCTCTCACACTATGTCTCTTTCTTTGTGTGTGTGTGCGTGTGTCTCTCTCTCACACTATGTCTCTCTCTCACACTATGTCTCTCTCTTTGTGTGTGTGTGCGTGTGTGTGTGTCTCTCTCTCACACTATGTCTCTCTCTTTGCTGGGGCTCACATTCCTCAGGGTGCCTCCCTTCTGCATGTGGTCTGTGAAGAACAGACCCTTCTTATGGAGATTTTAAAGGCTCAGTTCCATTTGTTTTAAAAGTAGAGCCAGCATAAAGCTATCCTCCAGAGTTCAGTTTAAAGATTATACTGGTCACATAGGAACGACTCAGGATGTCATTGTCCAAGAGTGTCACTTGTTCTGTGACACTTTACACCCCCTCTGTCATCCTGGTCGGTCATTTTCCATTGTCTTAATAGCGTCTGTACTGGGGGACGAGATGGCGATTGTGGGGTCACGTGGCTGTGACTCTCCACACCCCCTCTGCCATCTTGGTACCTTGTTACCCTGGTAGCCGGCGGGAAGACTTGCATCTGTTGTTCCCTGGCTGGACGGCTCGACAGGATAGGAGTCACGTTGTTGCTTGGTATCCGGCGGGAAGACCTGCATCTGTTGTTCCCGGCCGATGCACCCAGGCTGTTGTCGTCTTCGTCATCTTGGTCATCTTGGTCATCTTGGTCATCTTGGGGTCACCCCCTCTGACCTCTTGGTTTTCCCCCATAGTTTGAGGTAGGTTGATTTGTCACTTATCGGGCGACCCCCACGGGTTCCCGAGAATTGTAGCAGCAGTCCTCTATTGAAGTGTGGTTGGCCTGGTCGTGTGACCCTGTCCGTAGGCCTCGCAGGACATCACAGATACAGTCCACAGAGGACTAATTTCTCTTCTCTCTTTCAGGTCCATTCAGGGCTCTCGTCGCCCTGTAACCTGGGTCCAGGCCGATGTCTCTCTGTCCGGTCTGGGAGGTCTAGGAGGTCTGGGAGGTCTGGGAGGTCTGGGAGGTCTGGGAGGTCTAGGAGGTCTAGGAGGTCTAGATGAGGACCTTGAGGATGCTCTGGAGCTTGACCTATCCCGGTCTTCCTCCAGTTCCGATTTCTGACCTGAGTCAGTATATTCCTTCTTGCCATCCGCTGCGTCGTTCGCTGATTCCGGGGGACCGCCCCCCCGTCTAGGAGTGTGGCACTGATTCAGGTTTTGTCCCTTTACCAGCGCACCTTTACCAGCGCACATTGTTCACAGATCCTTCGGACTGTTGTTTCCGTCCACTTCCTTCTTGCACAGGGGGTCTACCCTGTGTTGTACTTGTCTCGGTCCAGACTGGGTAGTTAGTTACTGTTTATGTCTGGTATTAGTTCCGGCTAGTTAGCCAGCTTGTAGATTCAGGCTATGTAGCCTCTTATAGACTCAGCTCCTGCTGATAACACCAGCCTGTATTATTACGCCGGTTCCATTTCCGTCCTAGTAGCAGGACTTATTCTGATTTTAAGTAAACATTAGGTTACTTCTGGTTGAGGTGACCTGGTACCTATTTTTTCTACTTAGGTTTCGACTGTAATTACGTTACTTTTTAGTCGTGAGTAAACTTTTACTGCTATCACAGAAATATACTTTAAGTGTGATTCTTTCTTTGAGTAGAACCTTCTACGTCTTTTGACTGTAAGAAAACATTACGTAACTTTTTAGTCGTGAGTAAACTTTTACTGCTATCACAGAAATATACTTTAAGTGTGATTCTTTCCTTGAGTAGAACCTTCTACGTTTTTTGACTGTAAGAAAACATTACGTAACTTTTTAGTCGTGAGTAAACTTTTACTGCTATCACAGAAATATACTTTAAGTGTGATTCTTTCTTTGAGTAGAACCTTCTACGTTTTTTGACTGTAAGAAAACATTACGTAACTTTTTAGTCGTGAGTAAACTTTTACTGCTATCACAGAAATATACTTTAAGTGTGATTCTTTCTTTGAGTAGAACCTTCTACGTCTTTTGACTGTAAGAAAACATTACGTAACTTTTTAGTCGTGAGTAAACTTTTACTGCTATCACAGAAATATACTTTAAGTGTGATTCTTTCTTTGAGTAGAACCTTCTACGTCTTTTGACTGTAAGAAAACATTACGTAACTTTTTAGTCGTGAGTAAACTTTTACTGCTATCACAGAAATATACTTTAAGTGTGATTCTTTCCTTGAGTAGAACCTTCTACGTTTTTTGACTGTAAGAAAACATTACGTAACTTTTTAGTCGTGAGTAAACTTTTACTGCTATCACAGAAATATACTTTAAGTGTGATTCTTTCTTTGAGTAGAACCTTCTACGTTTTTTGACTGTAAGAAAACATTACGTAACTTTTTAGTCGTGAGTAAACTTTTACTGCTATCACAGAAATATACTTTAAGTGTGATTCTTTCTTTGAGTAGAACCTTCTACGTCTTTTGACTGTAAGAAAACATTACGTAACTTTTTAGTCGTGAGTAAACTTTTACTGCTATCACAGAAATATACTTTAAGTGTGATTCTTTCTTTGAGTAGAACCTTCTACGTTTTTTGACTGTAAGAAAACATTACGTAACTTTTTAGTCGTGAGTAAACTTTTACTGCTATCACAGAAATATACTTTAAGTGTGATTCTTTCTTTGAGTAGAACCTTCTACGTCTTTTGACTGTAAGAAAACATTACGTAACTTTTTAGTCGTGAGTAAACTTTTACTGCTATCACAGAAATATACTTTAAGTGTGATTCTTTCTTTGAGTAGAACCTTCTACGTTTTTTGACTGTAAGAAAACATTACGTAACTTTTTAGTCGTGAGTAAACTTTTACTGCTATCACAGAAATATACTTTAAGTGTGATTCTTTCTTTGAGTAGAACCTTCTACGTCTTTTGACTGTAAGAAAACATTACGTAACTTTTTAGTCGTGAGTAAACTTTTACTGCTATCACAGAAATATACTTTAAGTGTGATTCTTTCTTTGAGTAGAACCTTCTACGTTTGGTTTTTTTCAAATCTGTAATTAATTCTACTCCAGAGGCACCCGACAGCAGTCATTTCGGTTCATATTCTTTCGGTTTTTGATACCTATTTAAATAGTATAAAGCCCAACTCACTTGAACTTATGTCCTTAGCCCCGGAACCTCCAATCCGTTTTGACAGACCTATAAACCAGTGACTTGGCCGCCCAAGCACCACAGCGTCCTGTATGCTGAGGCTTCCAAGTCCCCACAAATCTGATAGGCCCGTCGGATACAGAGACCCTGATGCTCGCTCTGTCCCCCCGCGTCAAGGTGCTAAGCTTGATGGGAGTTTGCAGAGTCTCAATTTTTTACCCATAGGTGCTGGTGAGTGTACATCTCATGCAGCTGATATGGCTGGTAGGGTGCTAACCCACCAAATGGTTGCTGTCAGGAAATCCCTTCCGAATGAAATAGATTACAAATTCACTTTACTTTACTCTGGGTTTAGAGCAAGGACGGACATCTTTATATATTATACTTAGAATATATACAAAACTTTTGTAGTATTCTATGTCATGTTTCTTCCTAAATGACAATAACACTTTATATTATTCCTCTTGACAGATGAGCTGTATGTCAAGTGCAGTTTGCACTTGCTTGAGTCACTTGTGTCAGGGCCCCAGAGGGTAAGGATACTATTGATTCTCCTTCCGGGCTTTGAATTCCTCCCTTGTTGTCCTCACCTCTGCTTGCTGTTCTGGGGTTAGTGCGGCCCACTCGTCTGCAGGTAGGTATTGGTACTTCTTTTTCCCTGTTCTGTCCTTGGTTGTTTTCGGGGGGAACTCCTGGGAGGCCCCCCTTTTGTCAGATAGCATTTTAACTTGGTCATACAGCATACATTCGATACGTAGCTGGTCTTGTGACCATGCTGCGCATCGGGCTGCCAGTGGGTTACCCCCTGGGACTCCTCTGAGTAGCTTTTCAAGCAGTGAGCATGATCCTTGCATAGGTGTTCCATTCATGACTGATTCTGCTGCATCATTGAGAGACATGCTCCCGCCTCGCACCTGTGCGATTAGTTTCTCCACCATCTTATACCCTGGATCTTGACCGGGGGTCCTTACTTCTCTTTCCATCAGTTGGTCCATTGAGGCCCTTTCGGGGATCTCTAGTCCTTTGAGATGTCTCAACATGCGAGCTAGCGTCTCGTGTGCTTGTATCTCCTGAGCGAGCATCTGCTGCGCCAGCTTCTCATGAGCTAGCATCTGCTGCGCCAGTTTCTTCTGAGCTACCCGTGCCAGCTTCTCCTGAGCTAGCATCTGCCGCGCCAGCCTCTCCTGAGCTACCCGTGCCAGCTTCTCCTGGGCTAGCATCTCCTGGGCTGGCTTCTCTTGTGCTAGCTCCTCCTGAGCTAGCTTCTGGCGTGCCAGCTCCTCCTGAGCTAGCATCTCTCGTGCTAGCTCCTCCTGAGCTAGCTTCTGGCGTGCCAGCTCCTCCTGAGCTAGCATCTCTCGTGCTAGCTCCTCTTGAGCTAGCTTCTCTCGTGCTAGCTCCTCTTGAGCTAGCTTCTCTCGTGCTAGCTCCTCCTGAGCTAGCTTCTCTCGTGCTGGCTCCTCTTGAGCTAGCTTCTCTCGTGCTAGCTCCTCCTGAGCTAGCTTCTCTCGTGCTAGCTCCTCTTGAGCTAGCTTCTCTCGTGCTAGCTCCTCTTGAGCTAGCTTCTCTCGTGCTAGCTCCTCCTGAGCTAGCTTCTCTCGTGCTAGCTCCTCCTGAGCTAGCTTCTCTCGTGCTGGCTCCTCTTGAGCTAGCTTCTCTCGTGCTAGCTCCTCCTGAGCTAGCTTCTCTCGTGCTAGCTCCTCTTGAGCTAGCTTCTCTCGTGCTAGCTCCTCTTGAGCTAGCTTCTCTCGTGCTAGCTCCTCCTGAGCTAGCTTCTCTCGTGCTGGCTCCTCTTGAGCTAGCTTCTCTCGTGCTAGCTCCTCCTGAGCTAGCTTCTCTCGTGCTAGCTCCTCTTGAGCTAGCTTCTCTCGTGCTAGCTCCTCTTGAGCTAGCTTCTCTCGTGCTAGCTCCTCTTGAGCTAGCTTCTCTCGTGCTAGCTCCTCCTGAGCTAGCTTCTCTCGTGCTAGCTCCTCCTGAGCTAGCTTCTGGGTGTTAGCACTGGCTTGTTAGCCGATGTAGTGCTAGTTAGCTTCCGTCTGGCTACGGCCAGCTCCTGGGTCTTCCGTCTAGCCAGCTCATGGGTCGCACCGTCTGGCTAGCTCATGGGTCTTCCGTCTGGCTAGGGCCAGCTCATGGGTGTTAGCACTGGCTTGTTAGCCGATGTAGTGCTAGTTAGCTTCGCCTTTCTGTGAACGGTCGTTTTGACTGCGCTTCACATCCAGTCTCCCATACTCACATACGGTATCTTTGGGCTAGGTAGCCATCCAGCTCGCCTTTCTGTGAACGGTCGTTTTGACTGCGCTTCACATCCAGTCTCCCATGCTCACATACGGTATCTTTGGGCTAGGTAGCCATCCAGCTCGCCTTTCTGTGAACGGTCGTTTTGACTGCGCTTCACATCCAGTCTCCCATGCTCACATACGGTATCTTTGGGCTAGGTAGCCATCCAGCTCGCCTTTCTGTGAACGGTCGTTTGACTGCGCTTCTGTCTCTCTAAACTGCCAGACATTTTAGAGAGAGGGTTTTCTTTACCCCTTTTTTTTTTTTTTCTTTAATCCAATTTTGCGGGCTCAACCGCTCCACCAGCAATGCCCCCACTATGCAGATGCCTTTAATTTGCCACTGCTCTCCATCGAGGGCCCTACAGATCAATATCCTTTGACTGGTGTATTCTAAAACTCGGTTCTCCGTTTTTTTTTTTTTTCAATATTTCTAGTTTATTTTATTTTGGCTGTTATCTTACCGATCTCAGCCCTAACCCAGGGACGCCATGTTGAAAGCTACAGGTCGCCTCTATACATCTCAATCACCTACTCGAGATATAAACCTGCGGCCGCTCGATATCCCCCGGCGAGGTGCTAAACTCGCCAAGTTCTCGAGTCAATTTACTATTTCTGTCTAGATTACTTCAAGTCACTGGTCTTGTGATATCCAGTTGATATGAAATGTAATCATGAAGAGTTGTTAATCTCTTCTTGTTTGAAATAAACCGAATATTTTGTTTAGGAGAACTATTATATCATGTAATAAAAATAATATTATTATTATCATTATCATCATTATCATCATTTTACGAAAGGGCTTGTAATACTGCTCATTTGAAAGCTTGGTTGTATTACTACTTTTTTAATAAGTATTACCACTGTACTAACACGTAATCATTGTTTGCACTCCCCGGCCTTCTTTGTCCCCCTCCTTCAACGGAACCGACCGTCTGACCCTGCAGTGATTCAGACGGTCGAGGTCCCACACAAGACAGAGTCAGTCTGGACACAGAGACACCGGAACCCGCAAACAACACTCATCTACATGCTTAGTATTTCTTATCAGTACATAGCATATACATATATAAATATATATATTTTAGCTGAAAAGCATTAACCAGTCAATTGATTCAATCTGTATTTCAGGACATAGTCACCTCAGAGGAAATCAAGGCGCGGCTGGTATTTGCTGGCAGGGATCAGTCCAAGAACTCAATGGATTATAAAAAGTCATCTTTATTTCAATGAAGTTACAGAAAAAGACTAAATAAAAAATATCCATTACAGTTTAAAAGATTATATAAAAACAAAACATGTCATCTGCATCTTGGTCTTCCAAGTCACACACTGGTAAAAACTTCAAAATCTCTCAAAGAAGTCTGTAGGCACCATTCTTCTTCTCTCTCCTTCTCCGTGTAAAAAATCCTCCTGTGCTCTCGCCAGTTGGCCCTTATAAAGGGCCCCAGGGTCTCTTCTGCTTATTGGTCCAAATACAGCGCTGTCACCGTGATGTCATTTCACCAGCCAGTCAATGCACAATACGTAGGGTTCTAGCTCTCCTCCCATTTTAGTCATTACCTCTACTGGGAAAACCCCATTTACCTCAGAACATGAATGCCTCTTTGTTGGAGAAGTAACAGATTACCTTGTGTTGGAAAATACCCATCCGTTACTTAGCAGAGACCAGAGGCCCCAAGGTTGTCTGTCACATTCCTCAGTGGCCAAACAGTATTGAAGCGAAAGCAACTCACATCTCCAGCATGAGTACATAGTACATAGCCCAACACATACTACAGATATATACAGATACACATACATGTATAATACAGTACATATATATATAGCATACAGTGTACACACATATATGCACATACTTGTACCTATCCTTGTCTACTCCATGCAGGGTGTGACAACCTGCTGTGGAAAGCACCCTGCTCAGAGATGGCATTCCGAAGGGGCCCCCCTTCGTTCTCACTCGCCCCAACTCAAGGGGATGCAGACGAGGGAGACTGCTGGCTATATAGTACATAGCCCAACACATACTACAGATATATACAGATACACATACATGTATAATACAGCACATATATACATAGTATACAGTGTACACATATATATGCACATACTGGTTTTATTCTATGCAGACAGGACAGGGTTAAACTGTGCCGACTTGCTCTCAGCTCAGGCCTAGATACTTGTTCAAAGCGTATATGCATATATATACGTATACGTATATATATGTATATATATATATATATGAATACATATCACATCTAGACACCTACAGTAACATATGCCTAGATTTAAAACAGATATATACAATAAACCTATTAAATCATACAAGGGACAGAGAGAACAGGATGTCATTTATACAAAGTGTCACTTAGTTGGCTGTGGCACTTCACACATACGATACTGGTATAGGGTTCAATTCCCTGTTCTACCTAATACCATACAACTATTCGGTCTCTCTCTCTTTGTCTATGTCTCTTTCCTTCTCTCCATCTCTGTCTGTCTCTCTGTCTATATCTCTGTGTGTGTGCGTGTGTGTGTGTCTCTCTCTCTCACACTATGTCTCTTTCTTTGTGTGTGTGTGCGTGTGTCTCTCTCTCACACTATGTCTCTCTCTCACACTATGTCTCTCTCTTTGTGTGTGTGTGCGTGTGTGTGTGTCTCTCTCTCACACTATGTCTCTCTCTTTGCTGGGGCTCACATTCCTCAGGGTGCCTCCCTTCTGCATGTGGTCTGTGAAGAACAGACCCTTCTTATGGAGATTTTAAAGGCTCAGTTCCATTTGTTTTAAAAGTAGAGCCAGCATAAAGCTATCCTCCAGAGTTCAGTTTAAAGATTATACTGGTCACATAGGAACGACTCAGGATGTCATTGTCCAAGAGTGTCACTTGTTCTGTGACACTTTACAGTAGTCTACTGACACACTAATAAAAAAAATTATTTACATCTAAGACCATTTATATGAAAACTTGTGGGTGCCTTTTCTTTGCACAGTACTGTGTTTTCTATCCACTTTAGACAAACACACACACACACACACATGTATGTATGTATATATATATACACACTAGTGTGAGAAAATAATAATCACACACAAAGGGATAATGGCTTATAGCAGACTTAATGATTTTAGAATATTTCAGATAATGAAATTAAATGTTTATATCATCAACTATCCAGTTAGTATTTATACTGTAACATTTGGCTACTTTAAATCATTGAATGTAGAGAGAGAGCGAGAGAGAGGGGGCGAGAACGAACGAGAGAGCCAGCCCCCGCCCCCCCCTCAGGTTTTGTTCTAGTTTCGCGTTTTGATCGTCTAAGCTGCCGTAGGTGATGACGTCACACTCGAATGTAAACAGGAAGAGTTTAACACACGGAGATGGAAACTGGATGATATACAGAAACGAATAACCAATAAATATGAAGTTATGCGTTGTCAATATAACCCACCCCCTTTCCTCACGAATGGAACTAGTGTTGTGGAGTCCGCTTTGAGCATTTTCCAGGGTTAGCAGCTAACGCTAGTTAGCTTAGCATAGTCCTAATGGATAACTTGGTTAGCAGCTAACGTTAGCCCATTGCTCGTGTCAATTAAATTGCATGTTATTAAAGGTCCGCGCTGGTCTGTCTAATGAAATTACAACCGCAACATTATGTCGCACTGTACAGCCCTGGTTGTAGGCTAATGTTTAAAAAAAAATGTATCCAATTTGTATGGATTAATTTAGGAGTAAAATGCGAATGAAGGGTTGAAATCACTACTCGCAACCTTGCCCCCAAATATTATTTTCCACTCGCACGGGCCAAATTAAGGGGCAATTTGCGATCATCTCGTCGCAGTGTACAGCACTGATATGGTATCAATCTTGCGTTGATCCAAGAATCCATTCCCCACGATCCGAACGTATGTGTGTAATGTATGTGTGTAACGTATTCCGTTGGTGATGATCGGTGAAAAACAACCCCCCTCTCTCTTTCTACCCTGCCCCCACCACGTCTAAGTGGTAGCCAGAATGCCACAGCTCTCTTGATGATGACCTTGGTGCTGTCTTATCGCTCCCACAGGGCCTGTGCCCAGACCCTGCACCCTGTCTCTGTCTGCTCCTCAGCTTAAAGGCCCTGTCGGTGTTGATATAAAGCCTGAGTGGAACACATACACACATGAGATGCTGTCATCTACAGATATTTACATTATATACACATGTGAAAAACAAGTGCTATCTTTCAACAGGCTGCTTGCTTGACACAGACCATTGCTACAAAGCAAAGGTTACAATCTCTGGGAAGATTCAAGCATTTGGATTCCAGGTTCCAATCAGAATTCACTTATTGATCACAATAATCAATCACTTATTGATAAAGTGGGTGGTGATGTAAATAAGACATGTAAACATGTCTGTGGTCATAGAACTATTCATCCCTGACTGCTTGTATTTACCATTTCCTTGAAACTGGTATTTTTTCAACTGTATCGCTAGAAACCATTTCTTTCCCAGTGTACCTAGTAACTGCCCTGGTACTGCCTTGCCACCATTGACTGTCATGTTAGGCGTATTCAGGGGTCTGGCTATTGTCTTAATCAGACAAGGAATGTAGGATTATAGAGATTGCAGATTCTTCCACAATGCAGGTAACAACAGTGCCAAGCTATGTTAATATTCTCTCTGGACCAGTGGTTCTCAAACCTCTTCATGTCAAGGACCCCAAATTGATACATAATAGGTCAGGGACCCCATCTGAGAAGATAATTGTTGTTAGATATTATTTAGTTCAGAATTACATAACTAGTATCTACTGTAGCCTCCTGTAGGCGGGGATATGTGGAGAGTAGGGATGTCCGATATTATCGGCCTACCGATATTATCGGCCGATAAATCGGCATTAAAATGTGATATCGGAAAATTATCGGTATCGGTTTTCACAATTTTATTTTTTTATTTATTTTTTTTACATTTCTATAACCTTTATTTACCCAGGCAAGCAAGTAAGAACAAATTCTGATTTTATTTATTGTCAAAAGTATGCATAATGTTGTGTTTAATTCCACAACAAGAGATATGTAATGTTAATTACCTGAAATTATTCAGTTTTTTGGGGGGGGAAACCCCGCATATATCGGTATCGGTTGATATCGGTATAGGAAATTAAGAGTTGGACAATATCGGTATATCGGTATCGGTAAAAAAGCCAATATCGAGCATCCCTAGTGGAGAGAATAAAACCTGATCAGAATAGTCATTCTTATGCATTCTATCACTGTACTAACGTCTAGTGAATAAGATATTAGTGAAATTAAACTATTGCCCATCTTGCTGGGGACCCCCTGGAACCCCCTCAATGACCCCACTTTGAGGATCCCTGCTCTAGAAGTGTCTTCCACACGCAGCCTGTGACCTAACCTTCCACTCCTGTTCCCTCAGCTGAATGCTGACATCTATGAGAGCGACCCAGAGCTGGAGAAGATCCGCAAAGACCAGGGCTATTCCTACAATGACATCATCACCATCCGTGAAGACACACTACCCAACTACGAGGACAAGGTAGACTTAAACTACAAATGACATCACCATCCATAGACACACCAACTACGAAGGTAGACTTAAAGTGGAGATGAAGCAGTGAACAATGTGATCCTAGTTTGTTTGTTGTGTACCTTGTGTAAGACAGGGTCCTATAATCAAATGTGAAATCCTGCTTATTTGTCTGAAAAATCAAATATAATTTCCCTGTTTTCGCCATGGGCGGCGCCATTTTGTTGCTGACGTCACGGTGTTGGTTTGGTGTATACACTGCTGGTTATCTGCATAGTAAACATGGACTGTCGGGTCAGTCAAATGTTGCCTACCAAACAACGGGGCCGCGTGGTTCTTTTTGTATTGCTCCTGGCTGTTCAAACTAATTTTACCGTGTGAAAGAGAGGAAAGTTGGTTAATTTCCACAAACTACCAGTGAAAAAAACAGTGTTGTTGGCACGTTGGCTCAGGCTGGCTGCACTCAGGCGGCGCGATCAGCCTGTTGGACAGGGAAGGAGGATCTGCAGCGAACACTTCATTGCCTTGGATTATGTTGATTATTATGTTTGTTTGTCTAATCAGCTGAAGCCTGATGCGGTTCCCTCGGTCTTCGACAGACAGACCGGCCCAGGCAGTTCAACCAGCGTCGCGGAGCATTTAGCATACTGGCTGCCTAGCTACGGTTCAACCAGCGTCGCGGAGCATTTAGCATACTGGCGGCCTAGCTACGAGCATTTAGCATACTGGCTACCTAGCTACGGTTCAACCAGCGTCGCGGAGCATTTAGCATACTGGCTGCCTAGCTACGGTTCAACCAGCGTCGCGGAGCATTTAGCATACTGGCTGCCTAGCTACGGTTCAACCAGCGTCGCGGAGCATTCAGCCTGCTGGCTACCTAGCTCCACTTCAACCAGCCGAGCATCGGGAGCTCCAGCAGCTTGTCGATGTGCTAATAGCCTCGGCAAGCTAACGGTAGCTGGCTCCAGCAGCTTGTTACATTTACATTTACATTTACATTTAGTCATTTAGCTGACGCTTTTATCCAAAGCGACTTACAAGTTCTGTGCGACAAGACAGCAAGAAGGGTATAACTCTATCAGCTGAGTAACAATGTTCATCAAAGTGTTGCGTGTTACAGTGTAGGTTAGTTTATTAGGACAAGTGCATGACATTAAGGTTAGTCGGGGTTAGATTTTTTTTTTTTTTTTTTTTTTATTTTTTTTTTTTTATCATTTCAGATAATGGTTGAATAAGTGAGTCTTTAGTCGACGGCGAAAGATTGGACGGGATTCGGCTGTCCTAACTGGGATGGGTAGTTCATTCCACCATTGTGGGGCAAGGACTGAGAATAGGCGGCTTCTCTTTGATGACCCTCCGGGAGCTTGGATAGGAGTAGATCTGAGGCGGCCAGAAGACGCAGAGCGTAGGGGTCTTGAGGGTGTGTAGTTAGAGACCATTGACCGGAGGTAGGCGGGAGCGGTTCCCTTTGCCGCACGGTATGCTAGGTCGAGGGCCTTGAAGCGGATACGTGCAGCAATGGGGAGCCAGTGCAGGTCCCTAAGAAGTGGGGTGACATGGGCTGACTTCGGTAGGTTTGAGATCAGGCGGGCCGCTGCATTTTGAATGAGTTGAAGAGGCTTGGTGGCAGTGGCCGGGAGGCCAGCTAGCAGTGCGTTGTAGTAGTCGAGGCGGGAGATGACTGTTGATTGGACGAGGAGTTGGGTGGCTTCTTTTGTCAGGAAGGGGCGTATCCTTCTGACATTGCTCAGGAGGAATCTGCAGGTTCTGGTTGTCGCTGCGATGTGAGCAGAGAAGTTCAACTGGTCGTCGAGGACAACACCAAGGTTCTTGGCGGTCGGCGACGCGGTCACAGCTGCATTCTCGACTGTGATGGAGAGGTCGGTCAGGGGGGAGGATTTGGCCGGCAGGTGGAGCAATTCTGTTTTGCTTAGGTTCAGTTTGAGGTGGTTGGTCGTCATCCAGGCGGAGATGTCGGACAGACAGGCCGAGATCCGCTCAGAGACGTGGATATCTGAGGGAGGGAAGGAGAGGAAGAGTTGAGTATCATCGGCATAACAATGATATGAGAAGCCATGAGATGTGATAATGTTACCCAGTGATTTAGTGTAGAGGGAGAAGAGAAGGGGTCCTAGGACCGAGCCCTGGGGGACACCCGTCCGGAGGGGGCGGGTGGCCGACAGAGTCCCTCTCCATGACACTTGGTAGGAGCGGTCATTGAGGTATGATGTCAGCCATGTCAGCGCAGATCCAGCCACTCCCATTCCTGCGAGGGCCGCGAGGAGGATCTGATGGTTGACTGTGTCGAAGGCTGCAGATAGATCTAGGAGAATCAGGACAGAGGAGAGGCCTTTCGCTTTTGCTAAGTGAAGTGCCTCTGTGACCGCAATGAGGGCCGTTTCTGTGGAGTGGCCAGTCCGGAAGCCAGACTGATTGGGGTCTAGGAGGTCATTCTGTAAGAGATAAGCAGTAAGTTGGTTGGATACAGCACGTTCAAGTGTTTTAGAAAGGAAGGAGAGAAGAGAGACAGGGCGATAGTTGGCTATGGCGGTGGGGTTCAGGGTTGGTTTTTTTATGAGGGGCGTGACTCTGGCTTGTTTTAGGGAGGTGGGGACCACCCCCGAGTTGAGTGAGGAGTTGATGGTTGCAGTTAGGAATGGGAGGATGTCCGGTGCTATGGTCTGGAGGAGTGGGGAGGGTAGCTGGTCCAGCTGGCATGTAGTCGGACGGTTCGACGTTACCAGTGTCAGGGTCTCAGCTTCTGTAATGGGATAGAAAGATGACAGAGTGAAGGATGAGGTTCTCGATTCAGCGTTTGGAATGGGTGGGGGTTGGGAGAAGGAGCTGCGGATGTTCTCCACTTTTTCCTCAAAGAAGATCGCAAAGTCTTCGGCAGAAAAAGATGAGGGAGGAGGAGGTGGGGGGGGAGTGAGGAGGGAGGACATGGTAGCATGCAGTTTGCGAAGATTCTTGGCAGAGGCCTCGATCCTATGGTGAAAGAAAGAAGCTTTGGCATTAGTAATGGTTTTGGAGAATGTTAACAAGAGGTTGTGATATGTGTCGATGTCAGCAGTGAGGCGTGACTTTCTATACTTCCTCTCAGCCGCTCTCAGGACCTGTCTTTGTTCTCTCACTGCATCCGTCAGCCATGGACTGGGTGGGGAACGGCGGGCAGGTTTCTCAACGAGGGGACAGAGCTTGTCGAAGGAGGTTGCAAGGGCTGAGAGGAGGGTGGAGGTTGCCATCTCTGTGGGGAGAGCAGAGAAGGTGTCACTCAAAGGTAGAGCGGATATTATGTCAGAGGAGAGGGTGGAGGGGGATAGGGAGGGCAGGTTGCGTCTGAGTGAGACGGTTTGAGTTGGGGTGAAGACTTTTCGGTTAAGCATGAGAGTTAGTGAGAAGGATATGAAGGAATGGTCAGATACATGTAGGGGAGTTACCGTGGTGTTAATGATGCTGGAGTTACGGGAAAATATGAGATCCAAGGAGTTGCCTGCTTTGTGGGTGGGAGGCATGGCAGTGGGAGTCAGGTCAAATTGTTGTAGGAGGGAGACCACTGGGACCGACTGAGATGAGTCAGGCAGGTTGAAGTCGCCCAATAGAAGGAGCGGGGTACCATCTTCCGGTAAGGAGCTTAGAAGCATGTCCAGCTCATCTGTGAAGTGATCGAGGGGACCTGGAGGGCGATAGAGTGTAACAATGGTGAGATTGAAAGGATTAGAGACAGATACTGCATGATATTCGAGGGAGGAGAGTGACAGTTCTGGGAGTTGCGTTAGGTTTGTAGCCCATGAAGGAGATGTCATGAGGCCAGTGCCTCCACCCCGTCTGGAGGGTCGAGGTGTGTGAGTGAAGTTATAGTTTGTAGATAATGCTGCAGGTGTTGACGAGTTATTGGGGGTTATCCAGGTCTCAGTTAGAGCCAGGAGCTGCAGATTTAGACTATGGGCGTAGGCAGTAATGAAGTCAGCTTTCTTGACTGCTGATTGACAATTCCATAAGCCTCCCTGTACTGTGACAGGTGTATTAGTGGCTGTAGGAGGGTAGGAGAGATTAGCCGGGTTGCTAGCAAACTGGCGTGGATGGGTTGATTCTGTTCTTGAGGAGCAGATTGTGGATATAGGTATGAGGCACATTGTGGTGTCAAGAGTGGTAGGAGGAGGTTGAAGGGGCTAGGGAGGAAGCGAGATAGTAGGGAAATAGCAGAGTGGGACGGGAATATGGGATTATGGTGTACTTAGCACTGGGTGGATCGGTGGATCCCTCTGCGGTGAACTCCAGGAAAACTCCTCCTCTTTGTCCCTCTTCGTTTCTCGACGCTTCGCTGACGCTATGCCAGCAAGTCTTTAAATCACTATCACTAATTACTGATGAGTGACACCTGCAGCAAAAGGCCACACCTCCAGTTTCTGTCAGCTGGGTGAAACTAATTACAAACAATTTCCACAACACAATTTAGTCACACACTTCAAAATGATGTACACAGTATTCAGTTAAAAGATCCTACCCTCTCTGCTGTTGTCCTCAGAATGAATCCAACAGAGAAAAAGCTGGTATTTAAGCAGAAAAACTGTCACAAGTGCCCACTTAACTACATGCACAAAGGCCACACCTCCAGTTTCTGTCAGCTGGGTGAAACTAATTACAAACAATTTCCACAACACAATTTAGTCACACACTTCAAAATGATGTACACAGTATTCAGTTAAAAGAGCCTACCCTCTCTGCTGTTGTCCTCAGATGTGCTAATAGCCTCGGCAAGCTAACGGTAGCTGGCTCCAGGCTATTAGCACATCGACAAGCTGCTGGAGCCAGCTACCGTTAGCTTGCCGAGGCTATTAGCACATCGACAAGCTGCTGGAGCTCCCGATGCTCGGCTGGTTGAACTGTAGCTAGGCAGCCAGTATGCTAAATGCTCCGCGACGCTGGTTGAACCGTAGCTAGGCAGCCAGTATGCTAAATGCTCCGCAACGCTGGTTGAACCGTAGCTAGGTAGCCAGTATGCTAAATGCTCCGCGACGCTGGTTGAACCGTAGCTAGGTAGCCAGTATGCTGAATGCTCCGCGACGCTGGTTGAACCGTAGCTAGGTAGCCAGTATGCTAAATGCTCCGCGACGCTGGTTGAACCGTAGCTAGGTAGCCAGTATGCTAAATGCTCCGCGACGCTGGTTGAACCGTAGCTAGGCAGCCAGTATGCTAAATGCTCCGCGACGCTGGTTGAACCGTAGCTAGGCAGCCAGTATGCTAAATGCTCCGCGACGCTGGTTGAACCGTAGCTAGGCAGCCAGTATGCTAAATGCTCCGCGACGCTGGTTGAACTGCCTGGGCCGGTCCGTCTGTCGAAGACCGAGGGAACCACATCAGGCTTCAGCTGATTAGACAAACAAACATAATAATCAACATAATCCGAGGCAATGAAGTGTTCGCTGCAGATCCTCCTTCCCTGTCCAACAGGCTGATCGCGCCGCCTGAGTGCAGCCAGCCTGAGCCAACGTGCCAACAACACTGTTTTTTTCACTGGTAGTTTGTGGAAATTAACCAACTTTCCTCTCTTTCACACGGTAAAATTAGTTTGAACAGCCAGGAGCAATACAAAAAGAACCACCGCGGTCCTGTTGTTTGGTAGGCAACATTTGACTGACCCGACAGTCCATGTTTACTATGCAGATAACCAGCAGTGTATACACCAAACCAACACTGTGACGTCAGCAACAAAATGGCGGCGCACATGTTCATAAATGCTACATAAATGGACATTACAAATCGTTTTTTCTTAGAAACGGCTTATTTTTATAACGTGATTTTCTTCTGTGGTTTATCTAAATACTAATTTGATGCTATGACTGTTTATCGCTATGCTTCATCTCCCCTTTAAACTACAACGACATCACCATCTGTAGACACACTATCTAACTACGAGGACAAGGTAGAATTAAACTACAACGACATCACCATCCATAAACACACTATCTAACTACGACGACAAGGTAGAATTGAACTACAACGACATCACCATCCATAGACACACTATCTAACTACGACGACAAGGTAGAATTGAACTACAACGACATCACCATCCATAGACACACTAACTACGAGGACAAGGTAGAATTAAACTACAACGACATCACCATCCATAGATACACTATCTAACTACGAGGACATGGTAGACTTAAACTACATCACCATCCATGAAGACACACTATCTAACTACGATGACAAGGTAGACTTAAATGACATCACCATCCGTAAAGACACACTATCTAACTACGAGGACAAGGTAGACTTAAATGACATCATCCATGAAGACACACTATCTAACTACGAGGACAAGGTAGACTTAAATGACATCACCATCCATGAAGACACACTATCTAACTACGAGGACAAGGTAGACTTAAATGACATCACCATCCGTAAAGGCACACTATCTAACTACGAGGTTAACAACTTCTGAGCCTTATGCCGTGAGGGATGGCTACCATTTTAATTGACCCTTCTAGCTTGTAATTTATTAATAAAGACATAGGGGTGAAGAGGCAGATTCTATTTATTAATAAAGACAGATTCTATTTATGAATAAAGACATAGGGTTGAAGAGGCAGATTTTATTTATTAATAAAGACGGGTGAAAAGGCAGATTATATTTATTAATAAAGACGGGTGAAGAGACAATTATATTTATTAAGAAAGACAGGGCTACATGAAGAGAACAAGGTAGATGTGCTCTGATGAACCTTTGCCTTATTTGTTGGACATGGTACTTTACTTTACTATTTTTAAGATGCAAAGCACTTGGTCTGGCTCTCTCTCTCTTGGTCACTTGGTCTCGCTCTCTCTTGAACAGCCACCCTAGTGGTGGCTCACAGACATGGCACTTTGCATAAGCTTTATTTAGGCCTTTCCCCCTCTGCCATTCCCTCAGCTGAAAATGTTCTTTGAGGAGCACCTCCACCTGGACGATGAGATCCGGTACATCCTAGACGGCCGGGCCTACTTTGACGTCAGGGACAAGGAGGACCGCTGGATCCGGATCTCCATGACCAAGGGAGACCTCATCACCCTGCCGGCCGGGATCTACCACCGATTCACCATGGATGAGAGCGTACGTCTGACTGTCATCCATTAGTACAGATTAAAAAAAAGTAAATTTTTATGCATTCATCCCATCACAAACACTGGCATTTAAAGGGTACAAATAAAACAATTCCTGCACCAGAATACAGGAAATTAAGTCTTTGTAACACAAAATGTCCTGGTGGGGGACCCCCCCCGCTTAAAAAGTGGCCTGACTGGGGCTATATTTCCTGGCCTGAATGATTTCCCCAGTCTGGCCCTGGTTAAAAGCCTCCAATGCTTATTAGTGTGTGTGCGTTTGAACGTTTGCATGTTTCAACCATACATTTCCATTTATTAAATGGGGGTTGCGGCCTGAGAACTTTGGGAACCCCTGCATTAGTAGACAGTAGACACTGAATCATGCTGTGTACTGTAGGTCCATCTACCACTGCTTCACCCTGGATGAGAGCGTACGTCTGTCATCTGCCACTAGTACACACACTGAATGCAAGGTAACAAGTGTCCAAACTGGCCATGAGAACCAGAAGAACCAGAGAATTGTGAGCAGCCCGACCATTTTATGCAGAAATATTTCGGCGATTGATCAAATTTGAAAACAATTGCAAATGTCGCAGGGTTTGGTGGAATTCGCGTTAATTCTTGCAATCGTGGGAATCGCTAAATACTGGAGAAGTGAATACATTAGCTATTAAAATATCACTGAGTAACTAGTTATCTGTATGTATTACTTTAAAAAAAAAAATTAACGAGCCAAACTAATCAGCAATGGTAAATTGTCATTACTGGATAATACAACTTGCATTATCAGTCAGTGGTTGAGGAGCCTTAGTTGGGTTGCACAGAGGAGGGGTTTTAAAATAACTGTGTAGGAACTAGAAACCCTGGACACGGACTATATGACAAGGAATGTCTCCAAGTGTAAACTGATCATCTTCGTATAATTTTTTTTACCCAGGGACAGTGCACATTAATCAACATCTTCAGTCTCCACATCAATGTAAATGTGCCAGAATTAGCTAATGAGCTAGTTTTCATCTGTAGTCCCTGCCTACCATGCATGTCTTTATGGTGGACCATGAACACGTAATGCGTCAACATCATTAATATGAATAACGTTAAGATGGTTTTGTTTCTACAGAACTACACTAAAGCCATGAGACTGTTTGTCGGGGAGCCTGTATGGATAGCCCACAGCAGACCAGCCGATGATTTTGATGTCCGCCACAAGTATGTAGCTGGTCTACAGTTCGCCTGAGAGAACAGGATCAGCACCTGAGCTGATCACCTTTTATTGTCTAGTTGGATCATGTTGTGACAGTGTTGGAGGTAATTAAAGTAGTTATATTTACGCGTAAAGATACTTTTCAGATTGCCCACAGTACGTCATTATACACACACACACAATCATTATGGTAATGCAGTCATGGATTGTGCTTTAAGAAATTGCAGAGCTACATGTAACGATAGGTGACACACAGTGCCTTGATTCTGTCAAACATTAGTCACACATTTGTACTCTAGGTAATAGGTAGGTGATTCGAGAAAGAAAAATAAGTCTAACACTATTATGAAAATTAATTATGTATCCAACTCCCTTAAGATATTCCCACAAGCTATTCCATTTTTTGGAATTAAATTAAAACACTATTCAGGTCAATTGTGGGCCATTACCTGTATTACACAGTATAGTTCTGATTTCTGACAACCTGTACATACAAATAAAAGCACTGCTATTATTTTCAATATTTTTTATTATGATTGGATCCATTCTTTCATAATCACAGCTAACTTCGAAATGATCAGTTAAGTTCCTTTTTTTCATATCCAGTACAATACAGTAGAATTACATGGATTCTGATCAACAACATGTACACTGCTACTTGGAGACAATTGGATAAATCAATAAACGAAATGATTTGAAATAATATAAATTGTCTTTACAATATTTCCCCTACTATGATATATATATACAGGTTCTGGATTACACATATTTTACATTACATTTCCTTAGTTGATATGAGCAGATCTCCTGAACCAGGATTCACTTGAAAACAAACATTATTTCTTCTCTTTCAATGAGGTAAAAAAGAAAAACAAAACTACATAACTGAAAGTAGAAAGTGACTGTTCTACTCATGTTTTTTTTTAACCAATTTTATACCAAAGACACTCAAGCAAGAGTGTTGCCTGCTCAGAGAAAGGAAGAAAGCATCATTCAAACTTTAACATGTTTTGTAGTTTCAAGTGAACGTCCAAAACTGTTTGTTGGAGCCCAGTGTAATGCCCAAGGTCACTAGCAGTCAAGAATAAACCACTACACTACCATGTTAAACCACTACCAGGCTGTACATGTATTTAACAACTACCAGGCTGTACATGTGTTAAACTCTTAACTGGCACCGACCCGGCCCCGGGACCTCTTGAGGACGATTTGCGCACCGGCGCGACAAGCCACTTTGCCGACCTCTAGCGTCTCGGCTCTGCATTTTTTTAAATACAATATTAAAGCCATATTTGTTGCCTGTCGATTGCCCTTTCAGGCGACAAAATCCGTTCAGTAGTTCCCGAGTTACATGCCGATATGCGAGGCGTGCGCCAAAATACATGGCAGAGCTATTTTTTATTTATCACCACCCCAGACTCTCTGGGCTCTAGCTCTGTCAATCATTTGGCGATCTCGAAAATTATTCTGAACTCATTTCTGAACGGATTTTTAAGAAATTTGGACATGTACTACATAAGACTTCAGGCTATGGACCCAGGGTGTTTTCCAGCTCATAACAATTTCTTTGGAAATACTATATTTGGATATTGCAACTACTAGAGAAAAATGTGAGTAACAAGTTTTTCTACAACTCAAGTTCAGACCT
This sequence comes from Notolepis coatsorum, assembly GCF_963971535.1. NCBI lineage: Eukaryota > Metazoa > Chordata > Actinopteri > Aulopiformes > Paralepididae > Notolepis > Notolepis coatsorum. The sequence goes on from NC_140166.1 coordinate 210,597,975, forward strand.
ATGTTACTCTATTTCATTAGCACCAAAAGTGATCTTTCCTTATTGTATCAGACACTTCAGAATGTTATCCTTCAAAAGAGACCAGGCTTATGCATGTGCTATAAGTATAAAGTATAAAGATACACTTTTCAGAAAAAGTATGCAGTCCTCAAGTTCAAGTTTAAAAATAGCCACTTTTCTGGGCGCCAGTTAAGAGGTTAAACCACTACCAGGCTGTACATGTATTAATAAACCACAATCAAGATGTGCTTTAAGTGCAGACTTTCAGCTTTAATTTGAGGGTATCTAGATCTGAATCAGGTGAACAATGTAGGCATTACTATTCTATAATAACTATTTCTATTCACCTTTTTAAGAGACTAAAAATCTGACCAAAAATCACATAAAAAGGGGGCGGTGCACACTGTTGTAATTCCTACACTGTTCACCTGATTTGGATGTAAATACCCTCAAATTAAAGCTGACACTCTGCACTTTAAGCACATCTTGATCAATGATCAAGTCCATTGTGGTGGTGTACAGCGACAGAATTGTGTCAATGTCCAAATATTTATGGACCCGACTATATTATTAAATCACTACCAGGCTGTAGTGTATATGTGTATATGTATTAAACCACTACCAGACTGTAGTGTATATGTATTAAACCACTACCAGATGAGTTTATATGTGTACGTATATGTATTACACCACTACCAGACCATAGTTTATGTGTTTGTGTTTATGTATGTGCACGTTACCCACAGGTTCATACTTTGATTTTGTGACATTTATTTAGTGGTGTAATACTTCTTTAAGAAATGTGGTTCAACCAATCTATGGTAAACATTTAAAACAACCCAGTCCGATACACACACACACACACACACACACACACACCGTTTTTCAAACGTGAGTCTACCAGCCTTCAGAGCCATCTGTTCCATATTCAACCTCGCAGGAATGAAACAGAATCTATAATGCTGTCAAACAGCGACCTCCAGGCAAAAGTGCCTATACTATACCATACTATATAGTAACACATAGTGTGGGTTTCTCCAGATCTCTTGGCAGAGCCTGAGGTGTGTCCAATGATAGCAACCCCTACCCCCTATACCCACTCAATTCCAACCATCAAAACAAAACAAAAGATGTAAACAAAGTGCAGTACCAAGTGAGTCTCCTTTGCCTAGAGGTCACTGTTTGACGGCGTTCCACATTCTACCTTTTTTAAGCGGGTCACCCCGTTACTGGGTCCTCCTGGCAGGTTAAGTATCACTGTTCTTTCCTGGGTGACATGAATAAAACTGTAGTGGACCTGCTCTCCCAAAACCACATCAGTACTAAGCCGGGCCTTCATTCCAACAGTCATCAGACTCTATAACGCATCACTGTGCCTCACTGCATCACTGAGCACAGGGTGACAGTAGTCTGGCAAAATATTCCTGGACTTTTACTTACTTTAATTACTCTACATTTTACTGTATATTCTTGGCTGTATATTTTAGAATGTATATACATATCCGAATGTATATCCCGGTCGGACCGTATTTTATTCTTTATTCTTATTCGTGACTTTTTGTTTTTGACCTACCTAAATGTTTACCGTTTACTGTGAGCGATCTGTAGTGCTCAATTTCCCTTGGGATAAATAAAGTATTTATATTCTATTCATCCTCATCAATTGTCTTAAATGGAGCAAATATGATATTAGCAGTAATATAGGCTTGAGGGGGGAAAACGCTGTCCAGCGCCACACGCTCATAACGACACTGTTCTTTCTCCCTCCCTGTGGGGGTTTCACTTCCCTGAACCACATCCACGCAAAGCACAGCACCGTGTCATTACTAGTTTTAATAGTATCACAGGCCTGTCCTCATAATGTCTTTTGAGTCGGTCGGTGGGTCGGTGGGTGTCTAGACCAGCTTGAGACACTGCGTGTTGAAGCTGTCCCCCTCGCGGAACGCCACGGCCTCCAGCAGCGCCTGCTTCTTCTGGGTGCTGCGCGACGACTCCAGCTCGTACATGGTGGTCAGGTTGAACAGGACGCTCTCGTGCAGGTAGAGCGCCGGGTCCTGCTGCACCAGGCCCTCCAGCTGCCCCAGGGACTCCTTCAGACGGCCCAGGTAGAGCAGGCACACCGCCGCGTTGTTGTTGGCCTGAGGAGGAGGAGGAGGAGGAGGAGGAGACCGGGGGTGTATTAGATCAGATTACATTGAAATGTATTGTCATCATGCAGCACAAGTACAGCACGACGGAAAAGAGGTTTGGCATCCAACCAGAGTGCAAATGTAGCAGTAAAGTGTAACAGCAATATACAATGTACAGGTGATTGGGTACAAAATATACAAATTAGTACTACTAGTGTAGTTGTAAATGGTGCATTTATATAACATTTTATAATTTGTTCCTCACATTTGTACCCATTTACTCACACCGACGGCGGAGGCGACCATGCAAGGTGCTCATCAAGAGTAATTAGGGGATTAGCATCAAGAGCGACAGTGGCTCAGGAGGTAGAGCAGTCGTCTGGTAGTCCGAAGGTTCCTGGTTTGATTCCCGGGCAGCATGTTGAAGTGTCGTTGAGCAACTTACCCCCTAACTGCTCGCGATGAGCCATGGTTGGTGTGTGAATGTGTGAGTGAATGGGTGAATGTGAGGAACAAAATTGTAAAGCGCTTTGGCCAGGACCTTAGTGTAAAAAATTTAAATGATATACTACAGCTACTATATATACTCTAACTACAGGTAATATAGATGTGGCAGCAGAACTCACCACTGGGTTTTTGGGGTCAATTTTCAACACATCGGCGAAGGCTGCATGCGCTTCAGCATAGTTATTCTGGCTGAGAGAGAGGAACGCCCTGTCACACACACACACACACACACACACACACACATACATATGTTAGTTAATTAAAATGTGCCAGCAAGTGAATGAGCCACCTGTCTGACATGAGCAGCGATGCTGGAGAGGTGTGACCTGAGAGGAGACACGGCAGAGAGGAAGTGTAACACAGTGAGAAGACCTGAAAGAAACCAGACCAACACACGAGCCAGACAAGAGACAAGACACTAAAACATACATGATGTGTAACGGCTTGTTTCTAAAGGTACATACTGTGTAACAGTTTGTTTCCAAAGGTACATAATGTAGCACACAGCTTGTTTTAAAGGTACATAATGTAGCACACAGCTTGTTTTAAAAGGTACATAATGTAGCACACAGCTTGTTTTAAAGGTACATAATGTGTAACAGCTTGTTTTAAAGGTACATAATATGTAACACACAGTTTGTTTAATCACTTAAGGATCGGACCGTCAATTTGCCGCCTTTCAATCATCACCTCACTCAAGGTCCATTCTCGAGTTACAAGACGAAACATCCGGCGAGCGTCATTTGACAAGCCGTGACCACGTCCGGTTGTGAATGGTCCTGAACTGACCAGTCACCACTGATGGCGAAAATTATTGACCACCGTTGTAGCCAACGAGTGTCTGCTCCGAAAGCGATCTCAGACAGGCGCTGACAGTGGGGGAAGGTGACACAAGAAGACGAAGCAGTCCTTTGTTTTGACTCAAGAGGCGAAATGAATATCAGTGGATAGCCATTTTGGATAATCACGCAGAATTTTTACACACATTACAAAAACCTAAACACAAATTTTTCGTGGGATTTGTATAAACTTTGGACCTGTACTACATAAGACTTCAGGCTATGGAACCATTATGTCTTCCAGCTCCTACCTCTCAGCTGGAACTTAAAAACAGGCATGTGTGTACCACAATAATTCAGTGTGATTATCCAAAATGGCCGTCCACTTCCATTCATTCAGAGGCGCGAGTCAAAACAAAGAACTTGTTGGTCTTCTTCTGCCCCCTTCTCGTTGCAATCAGCGCTCGTCTGGGATCGCTTTCGGAGCAGATGTGCCTTGGCTACAATGGTGGTCAATCATTTTCGCCATCAGCGGTGACTGGTCAGTTCAGGACCGTTTACAACCGGACGTGGTCACTCGTGGGAGCGGCTTGTCAAATTACGCTCGCCGGATATTTAGTCTTGTAACTCGAGACTCGAAGCACGCAATAGGTTGAGTGTGGTGACGATCGATAGGTGGCAAATTCAACTTTCCAACAATGCATTGAATGATCGGGAGAAACGCAGCCCGGAGCTGACAGACGAGAGCAAAGTGCCACGACTGAGGGCCGTCGAACCTTAACACATTGAGTGCCAGCAGGGGGGCGCACTATTTATCGTTTGAATGCCAGCCTTTTGGGACTGATTTTCCGATATTTCATGATTTTCGTGGAGCTATTTCTATATTATGGCTATGTGTCTAATACGCCCCGTCGCTTATCAATGACTTGCTTGCAGTCAACATGTACAAAACGGATTGTTTTTTCATCTGTACATTTCCGTTTTATACCGTTTTGAAAAACGGAAGTTTTTGAAAATTTCTAGAAAAAATTTAAGATTCCGCAGGAATCGCCCTTTAGTGGAATACACACAACACGTTGTCATTTTCCGGCTGATTTATTAATCGTTTTCAAATAAACGCTAGATTATCGATAGTATATGTGTACTTATGCACGCTAGAGAAGCGGGCTGAAAAATCGATTATCTATGACCTGGTCAGCGCTAACGTCATATACACACATACACACACGTTGTGAAATATGTGAAAAAAACATCTGATTACCCCAAGACTGGTAAAATAGATTCCTTACCTCAGATCAGATGTTCTGCAAAAAGATTATTCCAATTCCTGATCGCCATTCCAAATATTGATCGCGTTTATTGATCCAACGTTATGTACTCGAAACACATTCCACGCTGCTCTGAGGGTCCCCAATGAATGCAGTAGTCTCGGGTTACATGCCTGAGAAGTAAAATGTGGAATCCGGAGTTTTCTTTTCACATGCATTTTCATTGAGTCCATTCCAATGGGTGCAATACCATCCGGGAGACGATAGGGGGCGGTATTTGCCCTTTTCAAGCTCATAGACAGTCCCAATGATAACGTGAGGCTGGATTGATGAAAAATGAATGGATATCGCTAATAAAAGCAATAACGATTAAATAATGAGATTTCTCGTCATTGGCACTCAACGCATGGCGGCCAACAACGAGATATCTCGTTGTTGGCACTCAATGTGTTAAGAGGTTATAAAGGTACATAATGTGTAACACACAGCTTGTTTTAAAGGTACATAATGTGTAACACACAGCTTGTTTAAAGGTACATAATGTGTAACAGACAGCTTGTTTAAAGGTACATAATGTGTAAACACACAGCTTGTTTAAAGGTACATAATGTGTAACACAGCTTGTCCTGTCTTGTACCTCATGAGAGACACACCTACCTGTTCATGAGAACAAATGTAGCGTGACTGGGCTGGCTGGCTTTCTCCACATCCTGGAAGTATCTCTCTGCTGTTTTAATGTCTCCAATCTGGACACATACACACACACACAGGTAATACTTTGGGACTGGAGTCCAGTGTGTAGGATGTCCTCACAAGCATCCAGTCAGTCAATATTCACATCCTATGAACCTTTGATAATCATTTGTGGAATCAAAGTGTTTACAATATGCGTGTGTGTTTATGTGTGTGTATTTGTGTATGTGTTTATGTGTGTGTGTTTGTGTGTGTACTCTGTGTTTGTGTGTGTGTATGTATGTGTGTATGTGTTAAGTGTGTGTGTGTGTACATTTGTGTGTGTGTGTGTGTGTGTACGTGTGTGTTTATGTGCACACGCGTGTGTACCTGCAGGAAGATGCGTCCGATGCCACTGAGCAGCTGGACTCTCTGCTGAGGCTCAAACTGGATGATAGAGTGATATGTTTCTACTGCTAGAACATAGTCCTATAGAGAGAGACAGAGAGAGAGACAGACAGACAGACAGAGAGAGAGAGAGACAGAGAAGCGGGAGAGATAGACAGAGAGAAGGGGGAGAGAGATAGACAGAGAGAGAGAGAGAGACAGCAAGATAGAGAGACAAGAGAGAGACAGGCAAGAGGTTAAGTGGGAAAGAGGGAGCAGGAGAATGACGCAGAGGAAGATAAATGGAGTGATAGAGACAGAGTGTGAGAGAGGTAGAGGTAAAGGGCGAGAGAGAGAGATGGCAAGAGAGGCACACATGAATGGGAAAGTTAGAGAGAGAGAGCGAGAGAGGACAAGCGAGACACAGGTAAAGGGCAAGGTTAGGAGAGAGAGAGAGAGAGAGAGAGAGAGAGCATTAGTCAACCCTGTAGTCACAGCTCCACACAACACATCACTCACTGGCTGACTGGCTGGCTCGCTGGGGATGGAGGGCAGTGTGTTTGCGCGTGGGTGGTAAAAAAAAAAGTTTAAGGGATATTTCACTTTAGTAGAACGCGTCACGTTCCAGCAGTCTTACCTCTTATCTAAAGGTCATCCACAAACAAACCAGTGACCAGCTGCCCCTGTCGTCTGCTGTCGGCACCACCGTTCCTCCCAGCCGTCAGGCAGTAGTCTAAATATCATACTTTTGAATTGTACCCCATTGTCTGCATTTGTACCTCACCGTTTACACATTTTTACTCACTGTACTTAAGATTGTACCAGAGGCTGTACTTTAGATTGTATATTCCTCTTTTACTTACTTTTTTACTGTATGAAGCACACTCTCAGGGGCTCATACAGAACCAAGCATTTCACCGTAAAGTACATGTATTTTATTGTGACAACAACTAATAAACATAAACTTGAAACTTGAAGTATTGAAGTTATCTTACTGGCCGTGTCACACGAGGTAACAGATCACAACGTCACTGTGAGCTTGATGTTGAACACCAGGACCCCGAAGAACATAAAGACAGAAATATGACGTCTCTGTGGTGGAAGTGAACAGGGTTCTCATGGTTGTGAGAAACGGTTGTGTTCTTTTAGCAATTTTGATAAAAAGATTTCTGCTTCCAAAACTAACTGAAACAAACTAAACATTTGAATTAATTTCAGTTTTTGCCCGTTATCATAACGGCAGTTACTTTGAAACTGACTATTTCTACCCATACATACAAAGACCCTGTTCTGTCAGTACGTACAACATTAACTGACGAAATGGAAATCGAATTGAGATTTAAACAAACACAAATGGAAATGTTTGTGTGTGTGTGTGCGCGTGTAGATGTAATTCCAGACTGTGACCAGTAGATGGCACTGTGGCTCTCTCTCCCAAATCCAACCCCAGACCCCTGATAACAACAACACCCTCTCCTCTCTGACCAAGAATCCAATTAGTGGTCAGTCTGTGGGGATTTCAACGTGAATCCACCACTAGGCTGGAGCATCAGAAATCACACACTCACACACACAATCATCAATGACGCACACACACACACACACCCAGACGCACGTCTGACACACGCAATGACACAGATAGACATACAGACACATTCATACGACACACAAAGAGCCTCACAGATGCATGTTCACACTCACACGCACTCACGCACGCATGCGCACACACAAACACGCATGCACACACGCACCTTCATCAGCAGTAGGCAGTTGGCCATGGAGTACATGACACGGCTGAGACGAGACCTCCACAGCTGAAGAGAAGCTGTAGAGAAGATAACAGTCTTACTGTAACACTGTTAGTTACTACTGTTAGTTAATAATGTTAGTTAACACTGTTAAGCGGCACGGTGGTGTAGTGGTTAACACTGTCGCCTGACAGCAAGAAGGTCCAGGGTTCGATTCCCGCTTGGGGACCAGGTTTCCGTGTTGCCAGGTACTCAGGTGGGGTATCTCCCAGGCCTTTCTGTGTGGAGTTTGCATGTTCTCCCCCCCGTGCTCGCAAGGGTTTCCCCCCGATAAGATAAACCCAATGGAAAAACATGCACAACAGATCGCTAACGCTGTGGCGTCCTTGACGAAGACGAACAGGAGCACTTGGATTGGTCCCCGGGGCGCGGCTCATGTTGACGCCTGTCTGCTCCCGGCTGCCCATGGGGGGGGGAAGGACGACGGGATGGGAAAAGTGCAGAGAGACATTTCATCTGCGACTCAGTGCATGTGTGTGTGTGTTCCTGTGGGTCGCCCATCTCGCGTGTGTGTGTTAAAACTGCATTACAAATAAAGACTTCTAGTCTAACAATTATTATTATTATAGTTAATACTGTTAACCTCTTAAGCCCGAGCGGACTGGTACGAGATTGATATCACGCCATAAATCCATCAATACAGAACGTAGTAATTAATGTTGCGTTTCTTTTTCAAATGTAGCCAAGAGTAAAGACCGTAACCCTGTCAAAACAGCAGTCAAAGTGTATATTTTCAGCACTACTTTTGTTTACCAATGATTTTAACTCATTGGCTGCCAGCTATTAGCCTTATCCTGTGGTAGCTATTGCCACGCTGTAAACGATGGGAGTTAGTCACCTTGTTTGTAGAGCTAAATCTATATTCTATATTATAGCCATGGATACAATATTATAGTCATTTGACATTGAGTTTCTTCCGGTCAAGATGCAAAAAAGAGATCATTTTTCCATCCATACATTCCCGTGTTACCGTGGTGAATATAAGTATGGTTTTAGAGCGGTCTAGGATAATTCATGAAATGCTTAGTTATGGCAGTATACGTCGATTCCATTGTACACGTTGCCATGTGTTGCCTGTATACGCTATTATCCCAAAATCAAGTCTAGATCATAGCTATTATGTTCCATCATGAATGCATGAAAGGGGGGGGGGGGTCGTTTCTGATTATTTGATTGTCAGTAACGGCAGTCGCATTGAACACTAAAAAAGGTTATCAGACCGATCAGTATGAAAGCATTGCAGGATCAAGCTCAAATGTAAAATGATGTAAAATCGCCCTTACCTGTGGCCGGAAGTAATCAAAAAAGAATATTCCAATTGTTTGATCGCCATCTGGTATATCCAATGTCCATTTGCTCGACGGCATAATTCACCACAACATATGGATCGGAGATATTTGACGCGCTTCAATGTAACCGGCAGAACCGTTCGTCTTGCCCGACAAGGAAGAATGTAACCATGGACCTGGGGCCGTCCCACAGAGAAAGATACAAGGGTAGAAAGGGTGCTCGATACCGCCATCTAGTGTGATGCGGCCGGTATTGCACCTAGGCTTTCTCAATGCGATTCCCAATGTTAACCCAGAGTCAGTGGGCCTGTAATGAATAGAAATATTGAATAAAAGAAATAACGATCAAATAACGTATATATACATGGTTGGCGTTCAACGGTTGTCGGACAAACACATATATAATCGTCGTTGGCGGCCACCACTTCCGTGCCGCCCATTAACCCCATGTAAACGTAGTTGTAGTTTGTAGAACTAAACCTATATTTTATAGTATCACTATGGGTCTAATAACGCCCTCGAGTCTCATTGAGCTACTTCTGGTCAACGTGCAAAAAACAGATTATTTTTTCATCCTTACATTTCCGTTTGATACCGTTTTGAATATGAACATAGTCCAGCCGCTTCTGAGCAATTCCAGGGAAAAGACAAGAAAACAGTGTTTTTGTGTAATTCAATAAACACGTTGTAATTTTTCGCCTGATTATCGGATCTTCCTGAAATCAACGCTAGATCATCACTATTATCCTTTGTGGTGCACGCATGCAATGTGGTTTAGACCGGCACGCTTTTTGCCATAAAATAGAACGCAATTAGTTTATCTACCTTTCTGTGAACGTCTAGCAAAAAGACGCGTTGCAATCTGATGAAAAATGGTGGAGAAATTTACATTAACTGTACTTACAGTAGATTTCCTGGTGGTACTAAATCCAGATTAAACTCTGCCATTGGAAAGAGAAGATTTGGCCCGATCCATAGATGTGTGACTTGGCCATAATAAGGTCATTTATAGGCCCGATATTCCATATTCTATATTCATATTTCAAATTGCATGTGTCCAGATGGCAAAATTCTGTACTGTATCTACAAACCCCCCTGTAAATAATCTGCCCTTTATTCATTTGCTTAGATTGTTTGTACACATGATCTCAAGAAGGTGCTGAATGAACTCCATAGATCCACCATTTTCAGCGTTTTCTTTTGGTAGACGTTCACAGAAAGATATAGAAACAATATACGTTGCATTTTATGGCAATAACGTTCAGGTTTGTACGACCCATGAGTTATAATCATGAAAATAAAATTATAAATGAAAAAATCAGCCCCTCCAGCTTAGACAGGGGCTGGTGTGAGCTGGGTAGTGTAGTTTTATGAAATGTCGACGTCCATCGAAAGCCCGGGTCTCCTCTCTCTTAGGACTACAACAGTTTCATGACAGCTTCCTTTATTTGGGTCCAATTCATCCGGTTTCCCATCCAATGCACCGAGATTTCTATAAACTCATATCTATCTATCTATCTATCTATCTATCTATCTATCTATCTATCTATCTATCTATCTATCTATCTATCTATCTATCTATCTATTTATCCATCTGTTAATACTGTTAGTTCACAATGTCACACATTTAAAACATGTTATATCTATCTACTGTTAATGCTGTTAGTACACAATGTCACATTTAAAACATGTTATATCTATCCATCCATCCTCCTCTTCCACAGCTTGGCTTATTATCTATTCTTCCACCCCCCCCTCCCTCCCTCCCTCCCTCTCCTCACATCATGTCTTACTTTAGACAGAGGAGGTGAGGAGACATTGCGGCACTTTCTGCTCCTCTCAGACTGAGAAGCTGGTTCACACTCACATTAGTATTCATCACTACACAAGAGATGAGAGTATGTGGGGGTATGCGTGTGTGTGTGTGTGTGTGTGTGTGTGTGTGTGTGTGTGTGTGTGTGTGTGTGTGTGTGTGTGTGTGTGTGTGTGTGTGTGTGTGTGTGTGTGTGTGTGTGTGTGTGTGTGTGTGTGTAAGATAAGCTAATCACTCAGTGGGTCTGGTGTGTGAAGTTATTGACTTGACTGTCTGCGTAGGAGAGAGAGGGGGGGAGAAAGAGGGAGGGGGGAGAGAGAGAGGGAGAGAAACAGAGACAGAGAGAGAAAGAGAGGGAGGGAGAGAGAAAGGGAGGGAGAGAGAAAGAGAGGGAGAGATAAATATAGAGAGAGAGAGAAAGAGAGAGAGATAGAGAAAGAGGGGGAGCAAGAAAGAGAGAGAGAGAGAAAAGGAGGGATGGAAAGACAGAAAGAGAGAGAACCACACAGAGAGAAAGATAGAGAAAGAGGGGGGATAGAGAGAAAGACAGAAAGATAGAGAAAGAGAGAGAGTTTCACTGATGAGGTGGTATGCTTTGGATCATGAGCAATTCCTTTCCTTCTCCATACTCTTCTCTTCCCATCATTCTGGTACAAGTTGATCATTGTCTCATCCGTCCATAGGATGTTGTTCCAGAACTGTACATGCTTTAAAACAAAACAAACATTTTTTTTTTTTCTTTTTTGGTTAACTCTAATCTGGTCTTCCTGTTTTTGGGGCTCACTAATGGTTTACATCTTGTGGTGAACCCTCTGTATTCACTATGGTGAAGTCTTCTCTTGATTGTAGACTTTGACACAGATACAGCTACCTCCTGGAGAATGTTCATGATCTGGTCAACTGTTGTGAATGGAAATAATTATTCTGTCATCCTGTCATCTCAGATCTTTCATGTCTTTTGGTGTTGTGAGCTCGCCAGTGCGTTCTTTATTTTTTCAAGAATGTACCAAACTGTTGGTTTGGCCACACCTAATGTTTTTGCTATCTCTCTGATGGGTTTGTTTTGTTTTTTTCAGTCTAACGACGGCTTGCTTCACTGATAGTGACAGCTCTTTGGACCTCATATTGAGAGCTGACAGCAACATATTCCAAATGCAAATACCACACTTGAAATTAACTCTAGACCTTTTATCTGCACCTTGTAAATTAAATAATGAGGGGATAACACACACATGAGCAGCCAATTGTCCAGGAGGCACATATAAATTGTTGTAATTTCTACACCGTTCACTTGATTTGGATGTAAATACCCTCACATTAAAGCTGGAAGTCTGCATTTAAAGCATCATCATTTAAAATCCATTGTGGTGGTGTACGAGCCAGAATGATGACAATTGTGTTTAAAAAGTATGGACCCGACTATATATATATACAGAGAGAGATAGAGAGATAGAGAAAGAGAGAGAGAGAGAGAAAGGGGTGGGGCCAAGTAACGGAACGTAGGCCAAGTGCGTCCACATTTGTATAGGATTCTATCACATTTTCATAACAATAGCACCCTGCGCCGTTTTCATTGAGGTTTCTTACAAATTAACGATGCTTTATCTTGTCCTTTATATGCCGATTATCATTAGAATCTTAAATTGTACCATATGTCCCCCTTTAGACAACATATGTAATGCTACCAGCGCACTTTTGTTAAGATAATTAGTTGGCCATTCGCGGTCGCTATACCGAGGTTGCAGTAATAGTTTAACGCTGTTCAGATCACGTCGGAGAATATAGACCCATCCCAGTGACCTGCGACCTGTGCTAACGCTCTTGGGAAATGCAGTGTTGTAGTTCTCAACATTTTCAGCCTTTAATTTTAAACCAATGCTGCCATCTACTGACAACAAAAAAGTGTTGTCTAATCGTCACCTTGAGAGCTACTTCCGCATACAGCGACGCCCCAAACCCATTCTAGAGATTCCCACTTTTTGCTGGGAGTGGGGCGTGGCCGTATTTGGTCCCAGACAATAAGAGTGGCTGCAATTGGTCACCGTGACGTTACTGCTATTAGATCACTTTTTGAAGAGGAGAGAAACTGGCAGGGTTTGGCACGCACACACACACACCCTGGCAGTTTACCCAATTATAGGCAGCTTTTTGGTTTGCTTAGCTAGACTCAGGAATCAACTCTCAAAAAAAGTTCTGACACCAAATTAGTGTCGCATATCCGTGAGTGAAGCTGAGCATGAAGATATATGGCTGTGTGTACTAACTCTGGAGAGGAGGAGAGGAGAAGAGGAGAGCAGGAGAGATGAAGAGAGGAGAGGAGGAGAGGAGAAGAGATGATGAGGAGAGGAGATGAGAGGATAAGAGAGGAGGAGAAAGGAGATCAGGAGGAGAGAGGAGAAGAGAGGGGAGAGGAGGACAAAACAGGATAGGAAATGAGGAGGATAAAGGCGAGGAGGAAAGGAAGAGAGAGGAGGAGAGAGGAGAAGAGAGGATATGAGGGGGAGAGAGGAGAAGAGAGGAAAGAGGAGAAGAGGGGAGGAGAAGAAAGGAGAAGAGATGAGGGCAGAACAGAACAGAGCAGAGCAGAACAGAGCAGAGTAGAGCAGAGCAGAACAGAACAGAGCAGAACAGAGCAGAACAGAACAGAGCAGAACAGAACAGAGCAAAGCAGAACAGAACAGAACAGAGCAGAACAGAGCAGAGCAGAACAGAGCAGAACAGAACAGAGCAGAACAGAACAGAGCAGAACAGAGCAGAGCAGAGCAGAACAGAGCAGAACAGAGCAGAACAGAACAGAGCAGAGCAGAACAGAGCAGAACAGAACAGAGCAGAACAGAACAGAGCAGAACAGAGCAGAGCAGAGCAGAACAGAACAGAGCAGAACAGAGCAGAGCAGAACAGAACAGAACAGAACAGAACAGAGCAGAACAGAGCAGAGCAGAGCAGAACAGAACAGAACAGAGCAGAACAGAGCAGAACAGAGCAGAGCAGAACAGAGCAGAACAGAACAGAACAGAGCAGAACAGAGCAGAACAGAACAGAACAGAACAGAACAGAGCAGAACAGAGCAGAACAGAGCAGAACAGAGCAGAGCAGAGCAGAACAGAGCAGAACAGAACAGAACAGAACAGAACAGAACAGAACAGAACAGAGCAGAACAGAACAGAGCAGAGCAGAACATAAGGTGTAGGTGAGTGGAGCAGAGCCAGTGTTCCACACTGTGGTGTGTGGGCTGGTGGTGCAGAAGGGATTGATCTGTATTGATCTTTCTGGACGGCAGGTGTGGCTCAGCCTCAGCGCATGCAGCACGTGTTGTGTGACCTCTCTCTGTTCCTCCTAGTGTGTTGCCATCCAGGCTCAGTGTGTGTTGTCTGTAGCCAGTAGCCACATGTCTGTTGTGTCCGTTACCTTGTCTGTTGTCCTGCGTCAGAGTGACCATGCTGCCGTCCTCCGCCAGGCCCGCCTCCAGGTTCTCTTGAATCTGTCAAGAGGAAGATTGACAGGGTGACAGACATGTTTGTGGGTTGTTACATTATGTGTTGGACCCACTGTCTCCACAAGGACAGAGTGTTGGACCCACTGTCTTCACACGGACAGTGTGTTGGACCCACTGTCTCCACAAGGACAGAGTGTGTTGGACCCACTGTCTTCACAAGGACAGAGTGTGTTGGACCCACTGTCTTCACAAGGACAGAGTGTGTTGGACCCACTGTCTTCACAAGGACAGAGTGTGTTGGACCCACTGTCTCCACAAGGACAGAGTGTGTTGGACCCACTGTCTTCACACGGACAGTGTGTTGGACCCACTGTCTTCACAAGGACAGAGTGTTGGACCCACTGTCTTCACAAGGACAGAGTGTGTTGGACCCACTGTCTCCACACGGACAGAGTGTTGGACCCACTGTCTTCACAAGGACAGAGTGTTGGACTCACTGTCCCCACAAGGACAGAGTGTTGGACCCACTGTCTTCACAAGGACAGAGTGTTGGACCCACTGTCTCCACACGGACAGTGTGTTGGACCCACTGTCTCCACAAGGACAGAGTGTTGGGCCCACTGTCTCCACAAGGACAGAGTGTTGGACCCACTGTCTCCACAAGGACAGAGTGTTGGACCCACTGTCTCCACAAGGACAGAGTGTTGGACCCACTGTCTTCACAAGGACAGAGTGTTGGACCCACTGTCTTCACAAGGACAGAGTGTTGGACCCACTGTCTCCACAAGGACAGAGTGTTGGACCCACTGTCTCCACAAGGACAGAGTGTTGGACCCACTGTCTTCACAAGGACAGAGTGTTGGACCCACTGTCTCCACAAGGACAGGGTGTTGGACCCACTGTCTCCACAAGGACAGAGTGTGTTGGACCCACTGTCTCCACAAGGACAGAGTGTGTTGGACCCACTGTCTTCACAAGGACAGAGTGTGTTGGACCCACTGTCTCCACAAGGACAGAGTGTTGGACCCACTGTCTTCACAAGGACAGAGTGTTGGACCCACTGTCTCCACAAGGACAGAGTGTTGGACCCACTGTCTTCACAAGGACAGAGTGTTGGACCCACTGTCTCCACAAGGACAGAGTGTTGGACCTTTGTCTTCACAAGGATAGAGTGTTGGACCCACTGTCTTCACAAGGACAGAGTGTTGGACCCACTGTCTTCACAAGGACAGAGTGTGTGGGACCCACTGTCTCCACAAGGACAGAGTGTTGGACCCACTGTCTTCACAAGGACAGAGTGTTGGACCCACTGTCTTCACAAGGACAGAGTGTTGGACCCACTGTCTCCACAAGGACAGAGTGTTGGACCCACTGTCTTCACAAGGACAGAGTGTTGGACCCACTGTCTTCACAAGGACAGAGTGTTGGACCCACTGTCTTCACAAGGATAGAGTATTGGACCCACTGTCTTCACAAGGACAGAGTGTTGGACCCACTGTCTTCACAAGGACAGAGTGTTGGACCTTTGTCTCCACAAGGACAGAGTGTTGGACCCACTGTCTCCACAAGGAGAGTGTTGGACCCACTGTCTTCACAAGGACAGAGTGTTGGACCCACTGTCTTCACAAGGACAGAGTGTTGGACCCACTGTCTCCACAAGGACAGAGTGTTGGACCCACTGTCTCCACAAGGACAGAGTGTTGGACCCACTGTCTTCACAAGGACAGAGTGTTGGACCTTTGTCTCCACAAGGACTGAGTGTTGGACCTTTGTCTTCACAAGGATAGAGTGTTGGACCCACTGTCTTCACAAGGACAGAGTGTTGGACCCACTGTCTTCACAAGGACAGAGTGTGTGGGACCCACTGTCTCCACAAGGACAGAGTGTTGGACCCACTGTCTTCACAAGGACAGAGTGTTGGACCCACTGTCTTCACAAGGACAGAGTGTTGGACCCACTGTCTCCACAAGGACAGAGTGTTGGACCCACTGTCTTCACAAGGACAGAGTGTTGGACCCACTGTCTTCACAAGGACTGAGTGTTGGACCCACTGTCTTCACAAGGACAGAGTGTTGGACCCACTGTCTTCACAAGGACAGAGTGTTGGACCCACTGTCTTCACAAGGACAGAGTGTTGGACCCACTGTCTTCACAAGGACTGAGTGTTGGACCCACTGTCTTCACAAGGACAGAGTGTTGGACCCACTGTCTTCACAAGGACAGAGTGTTGGACCCACTGTCTTCACAAGGACAGAGTGTAGAAAGGAGAGGTTTTCATCAGGTTCTAAAATGAGGGCTTTAGGTAACGCTGGACTATTAACCCTTTAATCGCCAAGGACGACTTAACACGTCATACTCCGCCATGCGTAATCTGCCAATGACGTCGTACAGCGTCTTTGAGATCAATATTTCAAAAATCTGTCATGGCAATCATATTTCACACACGGAGACTTGAGATCTCCTGTAGATCTCCTCTCAACTCTCCAACGGTTCAAGACCGCCATCTGGTGGCCGATCGGCGAATCGCCAAACCGGAAGTGACGCGCCGGAAGTGGTGCTCACCCATATTTCGTCCGGCCACTCGCTATCGCTAGCGGGACTCCAGCTCGATACACTGGACATCGATCGGTTGCAAATAACTCGATAAACAACATGATTTGGACGCATATAGTATTATACAACCTGGAAATGGATCACATATATCAACATCCCATAATAGCGATATTTCTGCTCCACGCTGATCACCCAACGGTCAGAGGAAGCCGCGGTGAGTTTCAGCGTGTTTGATTATTATTAACCGTATAATCTGCTCTGATATATATATCGCCCATACTACATGAATCATTTAACGTCGGCCACAGACTTATAACCCCCCCCCCCCCCCCCCCCTCCGGTCACCAGCAGATGATGAGGCATGACGTTTAGGACCTTGTACAATTGAAATTTTTTATCTGACGTCAATCGGTATCAAACTACATTTGATGATCTAATATATGTATTTGTGGCTATAACTCACGTTCTATGGAATGCTGCAGAAAACGATAAAAACATATTTATACTTTAGACCATATTTTAGTATGAATGTGTGAATGAAAAAGTAGAACGTTGCTACATCCTAAACGATAGATACTTGATGTTGAATGGGCCATAGTAATGTCAATTTAGCAATACAATTAAAAAAGTTATAGCCCTGCAAAGAAGGGGAACTTCTCCATAGACAAATAGAGCTGGCAGAGGACGGCATAAAATCAGAATAATCCCTGGCAGATAAAGGGTTAAATACTGCACTGTGTAAACATGGGAGGACAAGGGAAACCGGTACTGGGAAACATTTCTTTAAGCATGGTAACTATGGGCACTGAATTTGCATCTAGAAAAATGTGTATATGTGTCCATAAGTGTGTGTTATGTTTCTATGGTATACGCAGGCGTGCATTCATCCAGTGTGTGTATGTCACATGTGTATGTACCTGTAAGAGCCTCTTAAGCATGTGTGTGTATCTAAAACTGCTTATTGTGTGTGTGTGTGTGTGTGTCTGTGTACTTACAGTGAAGCAGATGGTCTTAAGGTGATACAGGCGGTCTAGCGCCTCCTGTGGCTTGGCCAGGTACTGGGGCAACTCAGCGTGGAGCAACCGCATGGAGAAAGACACAATTGAGCCTGATGAAGAGAGGGGGAGAGAGAGCGAGAGATGAGAATATCCGCCCACACACAGCCTGCAGGAACCTGCAGTTGTACCGAGCTAAGTATCACTGCTTGTTGTGGCACAGTGGTGTAGTGGTTAACACTGTCACCTCACAGCTAGGTCATGGGTTCGATTCACGCTTGGGGACCAGGTTACCCAGGTGGGGTATCTCTTTCTGTGTGGAGTTTGCATGACCAGAGAAACAACAACCTGCTGTAGAAACATGACCAGAGAAACAACAACCTGCTGTAGAAACATGACCAGAGAAACAACAACCTGCTGTAGAAACATGACCAGAGAAACAACAACCTGCTGTAGAAACATGACCAGAGAAACAACAACCTGCTGTAGAAACATGACCAGAGAAACAACAACCTGCTGTAGAAACATGACCAGAGAAACAATAACCTGCTGTAGAAACATGACCAGAGAAACAACAACCTGCTGTAGAAACATGACCAGAGAAACAATAACCTGCTGTAGAAACATGACCAGAGAAACAACAACCTGCTGTAGAAACATGACCAGAGAAACCACAACCTGCTGTAGAAACATGACCAGAGAAACAACAACCTGCTGCTGTAGAAACATGACCAGAGAAACAACAACCTGCTGCTGTAGAAACATGACCAGAGAAACAACAACCTGCTGTAGAAACATGACCAGAGAAACAACAACCTGCTGCTGTAGAAACATGACCAGAGAAACAACAACCTGCTGTAGAAACATGACCAGAGAAACAACAACCTGCTGTAGAAACATGACCAGAGAAACAACAACCTGCTGTAGAAACATGACCAGAGAAACAATAACCTGCTGTAGAAACATGACCAGAGAAACAATAACCTGCTGCTGTAGAAACATGACCAGAGAAACAATAACCTGCTGTAGAAACATGACCAGAGAAACAATAACCTGCTGCTGTAGAAACATGACCAGAGAAACAATAACCTGCTGTAGAAACATGACCAGAGAAACAACAACCTGCTGTAGAAACATGACCAGAGAAACAACAACCTGCTGTAGAAACATGACCAGAGAAACAACAACCTGCTGCTGTAGAAACATGACCAGAGAAACAACAACCTGCTGTAGAAACATGACCAGAGAAACAACAACCTGCTGTAGAAACATGACCAGAGAAACAACAACCTGCTGTAGAAACATGACCAGAGAAACAACAACCTGCTGTAGAAACATGACCAGAGAAACAATAACCTGCTGTAGAAACATGACCAGAGAAACAATAACCTGCTGCTGTAGAAACATGACCAGAGAAACAATAACCTGCTGCTGTAGAAACATGACCAGAGAAACAATAACCTGCTGCTGTAGAAACATGACCAGAGAAACAATAACCTGCTGTAGAAACATGACCAGAGAAACAACAACCTGCTGTAGAAACATGACCAGAGAAACAACAACCTGCTGTAGAAACATGACCAGAGAAACAACAACCTGCTGTAGAAACATGACCAGAGAAACAACAACCTGCTGTAGAAACATGACCAGAGAAACAACAACCTGCTGTAGAAACATGACCAGAGAAACAACCTGCTGTAGAAACATGACCAGAGAAACAACAACCTGCTGTAGAAACATGACCAGAGAAACAACAACCTGCTGTAGAAACATGACCAGAGAAACAACAACCTGCTGTAGAAACATGACCAGAGAAACAATAACCTGCTGTAGAAACATGACCAGAGAAACAACAACCTGCTGCTGTAGAAACATGACCAGAGAAACAACAACCTGCTGCTGTAGAAACATGACCAGAGAAACAACAACCTGCTGCTGTAGAAACATGACCAGAGAAACAATAACCTGCTGCTGTAGAAACATGACCAGAGAAACAATAACCTGCTGTAGAAACATGACCAGAGAAACAACAACCTGCTGCTGTAGAAACATGACCAGAGAAACAATAACCTGCTGCTGTAGAAACATGACCAGAGAAACAACAACCTGCTGCTGTAGAAACATGACCAGAGAAACAACAACCTGCTGTAGAAACATGACCAGAGAAACAATAACCTGCTGTAGAAACATGACCAGAGAAACAACAACTTGCTGTAGAAACATGACCAGAGAAACAACAACCTGCTGTAGAAACATGACCAGAGAAACAACAACCTGCTGTAGAAACATGACCAGAGAAACAACAACCTGCTGTAGAAACATGACCAGAGAAACCACAATCTGCTCCTCAGTTGAGATATCTTGCTGTGGCTCAACAGTAAAGCAGGACAACAACACTCTCAGGGCTGGGGAGCGACTCCATGTTAGAACTGTATTCACTCATGGTACTGGAATATGCTTTATGTCTGAAACAATCTTTATTTACATAATGTAAGTAATGTTTAGGTGGAATATAACCTGAATTATACATTCATTCCCGGTGTAAATGTCATCTGGCAAAATTATATTTAGACACACTTCAGATATGACACATCTTTATGCCTGATGTAAAGGGATTCAATACTACATTAAATAATTTCCTAAAGAATCAGGCTTGAATAGTTGTTTGATTTAACTGCTTTATCTCTATTAGTCCGTCTCTCTGTTTGCCTGCACACCGTGTCTGAAATCCCTCAGTACCTACACAACCAGACAGAGGGTACTAACCCTCCTACCCTCAGTACCTACTACCTACACAATCAGACATAAGCTACTACCCTCAGTACCTATACAACCAGACAGAGGTTACTAACCCTACTAGGCTTGGGCGGTATGACTTTTTTCATACCGTTATACCTTGATTGCCTAATACCCCGGTGCACGGTATTATGACGGTATGACTTTCATTCATCAGCGGGGGGGAGGGGCAACCCAACCCGAGTTACCAAGTAAACAAATAATCGTCAGCTCTCAGAATGGTAGTCCCGCACCGGTAGAAGCCTGCACCGTTTTAGCGTTAGCATCTAGCCATGGCAGACTATTTGATTCCTTAAGGGCTAGAAATTGCCTGGGTTTTGGTATGCTCCCGAAATGCTCCCGTTGTTTGGCTACTTCTATGTGCAGTGAAAACTACTCGAATGCTTTATAACCTAGTCATTGATTTAGTTCAGGGTAATCTAAGATTAGCCGCAGAGCTAACGCTAGTTAACGTGAGCTAACGCTAGTTATTCAAGCTCAGTAGCTCACAGAGAGAGATAAACAGCTGACAGCGGATAGTACAGGACGGTACAAATACAATAAAAAGGCGGGTGGGGGCTGTTGTGTAAACCTTGTACTCTTTAGTTCACATATAATAAGAGACGGATTATTTGCTTGCTCCACCAGTGCACCACTCGACAACAACACACACCAACTCTCGTCACAACGCTTTACGGTATTTCCACAGCACTGTCGCAACATTACCGTAAAACGTGAACACCGTTGTGACCCACTCGCTCCACTAGAGCGGTCTCGCCCTCTGCTGGCGCGTGTGTGCACTACACTCAAAACTCTGTTTCACTGTTATAGAAACTGAAGCGCATCTGTGATTTTGACGGTGACGGACGGTATTGATTTTCAATACCGTCGGTATCTCTAAATACCCCGGTATACCTTAATACCGTCATACCGCCCAAGCCTAAACCCTACTACCCTCAGCACCTACACACAACCAGACAGAAGCTACTAACCCTACTACCCTCAGTACCTACACACAATCAGACAGAAGCTACTAACCATACAAGATACAAGACAAGATACAAGAGTTTTATTTGTCACGGCATACAGGTATAAATTGAAATGCGGGGGGTCTCGCCCGCAACGATGTGCATAATACAAGTAATAATAATAAGAGTCCAACCAATAGAGCGACATAAACAAGTAAACAAAGTAGGCATATCGGTATCTGTACATGAGTTATTTACAGAGCATGGTAGGACATGCTAGGTGCTGTGGTAGTGCAGTACACTGTTAAAGGATAACTCCACTATTTTGGGAAATTAGCTTATTTAACATCTTCCCTGGAGTTAGACAAGAAGATGCATACCTTTTTTGTCTCTGTGCGTGCATTTTAGCTTTGGGAATAGATGCTCCGTTAGCATAGCTTAGCTTCATCACTGGAAGTGAGGCAGGACAGTAGCCTTACAGTGCCTTACAGTGTATTGCAAGGTCCGACATTGACCAAACTTGATATGCATGACCTTGGTGGGCTCTAGGTCAACTCCTGAAAAGGGGGTCAATGTCAGACCTTGCAATCAAAAGTTAGGGGCGCACTGAAATTATGGCAAGGGTTATTAGCCCCCTAACTTTTGATTGCAAAGTCTGACATTGACCCCCTTTTCAGGAGTTGACCTAGAGCCCACCAAGGTCATGCATATCAAGTTTGGTCAATGTCAGACCTTGCAATACACTGTAAGGCACTGTAAGCAGGGGAGGAAATTAGGCCACTTTACTGGCCAAATGCTGGTATTTTTTACGTTTGGCTGGTAAAAAAAATCAGATACCCGCCAGTTGGCTGGTAAGCCAAAAAGTTAGTTTCCTCCCCTGCTGGCGAGTATACAAAAAAATAAAACATTCTGCAATCACTGCACTGGCAAACGGTGCGCGTCTTCTGAGTGTTCGCTTTAGTTGACAGTGCCACGAGAGCACTGCACAAGACCACCCGCGGACATATAATGTTTAATAAACGTTTGCGCAGTACTGGCCAACCCGCGGACATATAATAATAAAAGTCCCGCGGTACTAGGCTAGCCATCAGGAGCACTCGCAAACAGATAACGTTAAACACAGCAGAAGATGGAAAACAGACAGACTGACCAACGGGGAACTGCATCCAACCCTAGTACAACCCTCGAGTATAAGTTACTAAGGACACATTTAAATCACAGAGGTGTAATGTTAGTCTACTGGAACTGTATACAGTGGTTAGCTTCTAGTTAGCGTTTTAGCTATAGCTGCTTGCTAGCTAACGTTAGCCCTGTGTGCTCAAAGCAGCCAGCTAGGTGTATCTGTTATGACTATAATGTTTCCAAAAAAGCACCGGACTACGACGTAAGGTTAGACATTTTATTTCATGCTCAAAAGCCCCTGACTTGCACATCGCAGTCACGAAAGGGGCTAGCTCAACCAGTGCACTGTGCACAACAGCACACCAACCCAACTGACGTTACCACAACACTTGACGGTACTTCACAGCACTGTCGTAAGACCACCGTGCTGTCTTAAAGGCACAGTGTGCCTACCCAGATGCATACACAACATTGACACGGCTTGACATACAAAGAAGTAATTATCACAATTAGCGATTTTTTTTGTCTGGTAAAAAATCTGTTTGGCTGGTAAAAAAAATCAGATACTCGCCAGTTGGCTGGTAAGCCAAAAAGTTAGTTTCCTCCCCTGACTGTAAGGCTACTGTCCTGCCTCACTTCCAGTGATGAAGCTAAGCTATGCTAACGGAGCATCTATTCCCAAAGCTAAAATGCACGCACAGAGACAAAAAAGGTATGCATCTTCTTGTCTAACTCCAGGGAAGATGTTAAATAAGCTAATTTCCCAAAATAGTGGAGTTATCCTTTAACTACGGATGATGCACTGGGTCTTTATGTACACTGCTATACAATGCTATATTTTACAATCTCAAGCTATACTATTCTTAAAGTGACCTTTCCTTCTGTAAAGTGTCCATAAGTGTGAGCGTGTGCAGCATGAGTGTGTGTGTGCTCATGTTAAAGTGGCTGCTAGTGTGTGAGCGTGTACAGTGTGTGTGTTGTGTGTGTGCTCATGTGTGCTTGTGCGTGGAGAGTTCAGTGTTCAAGGCTCTGATGGCCTTGCTTCGTAGAGGCGCTGCTTCGCCTTTTTTACGACTGAGTCTATGTGTGTTGTCCATGTCAGGTCCTCTGAGATGTGGACCCCCAGGTACTTGAAGCTGCTCACCCTGTCCACGGTAGCCCCGTTTATCCTCAGTGGTGTGTGTGTCTCCTGCTGTCTCCTCCTAAAATCCACGATCAGCTCCTTGGTTTTACCAATGTTCAGGAGGAGGCTGTTGTCCTGGCACCAGCGTTCCAGTACCTCAACCTCCTCCCGGTAGGCCTTCTCGTCATTGTCCGAGATCAGCCCCACCACCACTGTGTCGTCCGCAAACTTCACTATGGAGTTGGAGCTGAACTTGGCCACACAGTCGTGTGTGTATAGTGAGTACAGCAGGGGGCTCAGAACAGAGCCCTGGGGGGACCCAATGCTCAGGGTGATGGTGTTGGAGGTCTGACCCCCCACCCGGACCGCCTGGGGCCTTTCGCTCAGAAAGTCCAGTATCCAGGCGCTCAGAGCTACCCTCAGTACCTACACAATCAGACAGAAGCTACTAACCCTACTACCCTCGGTACCCAGCCAGAGGCTACTAACCCTACTACCCTCAGTAACTACTAGGGCTGTCTTAAATACTTCAAAGCTTCGTTCGATGGCACAAGCTGCGAACATAAAAAAAGTAATCGAAGTAAAAAGAAATAATAATATATATTTTTTTTTGCCTCCAAAATCTTGCGCCTCCATTCCAATGAAACGAAAGTAAGCGGCGCCTCGACTCCACCTCTCTACAACAAGCACGTGGAGATTATCTGTGTTGAAAACAACAAGCACATGTGCAGCAGACATGTCGACGAAGAAGTCATCAGACGTGTGGTTACACTTTAAAATATGCAAAGACAATGCCCAAAAAGCCCAGTGCCAGATATGCCAGAAGAAAATGGCATCTCACAACTCTACAACAACTTTGTCAAATC
Source organism: Notolepis coatsorum (assembly GCF_963971535.1). Taxonomy (NCBI): domain Eukaryota; kingdom Metazoa; phylum Chordata; class Actinopteri; order Aulopiformes; family Paralepididae; genus Notolepis; species Notolepis coatsorum. The sequence goes on from NC_140166.1 coordinate 210,622,465, forward strand.
ACCTAAAAAACGTAAGTATCGTTGTACACGACGGCGACGCCACACAAAACATTAATAAGGCTATGCCTATGCTGCTATGACTAATGTGTTACCAAGTTGGCTAATTTAATTGTAATCATCTGCTTTTGTAGGTGCATTGTCTGATATAATTATAAATCAAAATTAAATATAATACAATTGTTTGCTTGATAGACTAAGGTTGCAACATAATTATGTAATGTCATGTCGTTGGCTGTGAGAGCAGCCCCACTGCACCCAGGCAGCGCAGCCGAGTGAAACCTTGTTGGCTGCGTCACAGTCACGAAAGGGGCTACTTAATTAATTAATCCAATCCACTATATTTATAGAGCACATTTAAAAACAACAAAGTTTACCAAAGTGCTGTACAAGTCCCACAACATAAGATAAAAAAATATATATATTATAATTACTTTAATACTATAATTACTTTTTCTCGAAGCTTCGAATTAAAATCGAAGCTCGGCCCCGAAGCTTCGATTGCCAAAAAATGCTTCGAAGGTCAGCCCTAGTAACTACACAATCAGACAGACACTACTAACCCTACTACCCTCAGTACCTACACAACCAGACAGAAGATACTAACCCTACTACCCTCAGTACCTACACAACCAGACAGAAGATACTAACCCTACTACCCTCAGTACCTACACAACCAGACAGAAGATACTAACCCTACTACCCTCAGTACCTACACAACCAGACAGAAGATACTAACCCTACTACCCTCAGTACCTACACAATCAGACAGATACTACTAACCCTACTACCCTCAGTACCTACACAACCAGACAGAAGATACTAACCCTACTACCTTCAGTACCTACACAATCAGACAGAAGCTACTAACCCTACTACCTTCAGTACCTACACAACCAGACAGAAGCTACTAACCCTACTACCCTCAGTACCTACACAACCAGACAGAAGATACTAACCCTACTACCCTCAGTACCTACACAACCAGACAGAAGCTACTAACCCTACTACCCTCAGTACCTACACAACCAGACAGAAGCTACTAACCCTACTACCCTAC
>NC_140166.1:210626021-210653521 GCF_963971535.1 Notolepis coatsorum
TGCCCCATCTGGGTGCATCTTCCTCTTAGCTTATTGTATTGATTTGCACATGAAAAGCATCCAAACTCAAAGAGGATAAACAAAGAGGTAACACAGGGCCACGGAGGCTGTGTGTGAAGGGCCACGGAGTGTGTGTGTGTGTGTGAAGGGCCACGGAGTGTGTGTGTGTGTGTGTGTGAAGGGCCACGGAGTGTGTGTGTGTGTGTGAAGGGCCACGGAGTGTGTGTGTGTGTGTGAAGGGCCACGGAGTGTGTGTGTGTGTGTGTGAAGGGCCACGGAGTGTGTGTGTGTGTGTGTGAAGGGCCACGGAGTTTGTGTGTGTGTGAAGGGCCACGGAGTGTGTGTGTGTGTGTGAAGGGCCACGGAGTGTGTGTGTGTGTGTGTGTGAAGGGCCACGGAGTGTGTGTGTGTGTGTGTGAAGGGCCACGGAGTGTGTGTGTGTGTGTGAAGGGCCACGGAGGCTGTGTGTGAAGGGCCACGGAGGCTGTGTGTGAAGGGCCACGGAGGACCACGGAGCTCACTTGTCAAATTTCAAAGGCTTTGACTTTTCACTTGGTGAACTAATTAACAAACTGACAAACACTGGTTATTTTCTCCAAGAGCTCAGTCAATCCTAACGCTTTAGAGAGCGACGCTCGCACAGTCCTCTCTCAAGGCATTCGCAGAGTGCAATCATGGATAATAGATATTGGATGGGTGTGCCGGGCCGGTGAAATGTTAAGACTTGGGATGCCAGGAGGACGAAGCCGCTGCCAGTTTGTCTGCGGGCACCGAGCATTTAATATTGAGCAACGAAATCCAATCCATGCTCCCCTTCCAAAGCCTGTGCGGTGTAGCTTGGAGTGCGAGTGCGTGTGTGTGTGTGTGTGTGTGTGTGTGTGTGTGTGTGTGTGTGTGTGTGTGTCTTTGCTCTTGCCTCCACTGTGGTACAGCAGCCCGGGGGGGTGGAGCGCATCCAAGGTAATGGGAAATACATTAGAGACCAATTCATGCAGCGTAAGGAGAACAACAAAAGAAAACTAGCGCTAAGAACTAGAGCTGGAGTCACGTCCAGGTGCAGAGACACACAACTAGAGCTAAGAACTAGAGCTGGAGTCACGTCCAGGTGCAGAGACACAACTAGAGCTAAGAACTAGAGTCACGTCCAGGTGCAGAGAGACACAACTAGAGCTAAGAACTAGAGCTGGAGTCACGTCCAGGTGCAGAGACACACAACTAGAGCTAAGAACTAGAGCTGGAGTCACGTCCAGGTGCAGAGACACAACTAGAGCTAAGAACTAGAGCTGGAGTCACGTCCAGGTGCAGAGACACACAACTAGAGCTAAGAACTAGAGCTGGAGTCACGTCCAGGTGCAGAGACACAACTAGAGCTAAGAACTAGAGCTGGAGTCACGTCCAGGTGCAGAGACACAACTAGAGCTAAGAACTAGAGCTGGAGTCACGTCCAGGTGCAGAGACACAACTAGAGCTAAGAACTAGAGCTGGAGTCACGTCCAGGTGCAGAGACACAACTAGAGCTAAGAACTAGAGTCACGTCCAGGTGCAGAGAGACACAACTAGAGCTAAGAACTAGAGCTGGAGTCACGTCCAGGTGCAGAGACACACAACTAGAGCTAAGAACTAGAGTCACGTCCAGGTGCAGAGAGACACAACTAGAGCTAAGAACTAGAGCTGGAGTCACGTCCAGGTGCAGAGACACACAACTAGAGCTAAGAACTAGAGTCACGTCCAGGTGCAGAGAGACACAACTAGAGCTAAGAACTAGAGCTGGAGTCACGTCCAGGTGCAGAGACACACAACTAGAGCTAAGAACTAGAGCTGGAGTCACGTCCAGGTGCAGAGACACACAACTAGAGCTAAGAACTAGAGCTGGAGTCACGTCCAGGTGCAGAGACACAACTAGAGCTAAGAACTAGAGCTAGAGTCACGTCCAGGTGCAGAGACACACAACTAGAGCTAAGAACTAGAGCTGGAGTCACGTCCAGGTGCAGAGACACACAACTAGAGCTAAGAACTAGAGCTGGAGTCACGTCCAGGTGCAGAGAGACACAACTAGAGCTAAGAACTAGAGCTGGAGTCACGTCCAGGTGCAGAGACACACAACTAGAGCTAAGAACTAGAGCTGGAGTCACGTCCAGGTGCAGAGAGACACAACTAGAGCTAAGAACTAGAGCTGGAGTCACGTCCAGGTGCAGAGAGACACAACTAGAGCTAAGAACTAGAGCTGGAGTCACGTCCAGGTGCAGAGAGACACAACTAGAGCTAAGAACTAGAGCTGGAGTCACGTCCAGGTGCAGAGACACACAACTAGAGCTAAGAACTAGAGCTGGAGTCACGTCCAGGTGCAGAGACACACAACTAGAGCTAAGAACTAGAGCTGGAGTCACGTCCAGGTGCAGAGAGACACACAACTAGAGCTAAGAACTAGAGCTGGAGTCACGTCCAGGTGCAGAGAGACACAACTAGAGCTAAGAACTAGAGCTGGAGTCACGTCCAGGTGTTGGTGTTTCACAACCACACAATCTAATATAAGTTGCCTGAGGTGGCAAACACTTTCCTTTTAATATTTAATGACAGCTGTGTGTGGTGGGATGCTTGTGTATACTGCTATATATATATATATATATATATATATATATATATATATATATATATATATATAACGCAGCTTGAAACCTAGTTCATAACAAATTCATAACCTGTACAAAATAGGCTTATTGCAGCTTCATGACCCACTCATGACTCCTAACTCAAGACCTATGTCAGATTATAGGTCTTTATGTAACATGGAACAACATGGATATGGAATTGTGCCATAACCGCCATGAGTTTGTCACGTAACGGAACGTAAACCAAATGCGTCCACATTTTTATAGGATTCTATCACATTTTCATAACAATAGCACCCTGCGCCGTTTTCATTGAGGTTTCTTACAAATTAACGATGCTCTATGTTGTCCTTTATATGCCGATTATCATTATAATCTTAAATTGTACCATATGTCCCCCTATAGACAACATATGTAACGCTACCAGCGCACTTTTGGTAAGATAATTAGTTGACCATTCGCGGTCGCTATACCGAGGTCGCGGTAATAGTTTACCGCTGTTCAGATCACGTCAAAGAATATAGACACATCCCAGTGACCTGCGACCTGTGCTAACGCTCTTGGGAAATGGAGTGTTGTAGTTTTCAACATTTTCACCTTTTAATTTTAAACCAATGCTGCCATCTATTGACAACAAAAAGTGTTGTCTAATCGTCACCTTCAGAGCCACTTCCGTATACTAGCGTCGCCCCAAACCCATTCTAGAGATTCCCACTTTTTACTGGGAGTGGGGCGTGGCCGTATTTGGTCCCAGACAATAAGAGTGACTGCAATTGGTCACCGGGACGTTAGCTCTGACAATGGTCTTGTTCGGTTCTAATATATATGCTGCTATAAACCAAGTTAGGAGTTGCTAGAAAATATGTATGTGTGTATGTATACTAAGGCTGGGTATCATTTGAAAATGTTTGATACCGGTACCAATACCGATACCTGGGATTCCATAATGATACCAAAACAATCCTTTTTCCCCCCTGGATACTGTACTTTGCTGAGTTACAAGATACAAGATACTTTAATGCCACACAACTATGGTTGGTGGTAATTGTTTGTGGTACAGCATGTTAATTAAGCACTGGGACATCAAGATGAAACATCAAACGCCGCCCTCCCACCTCCCAATCCCCACAATAAATACATAAATACATACAGGACAGTCACATATAACAAGTGTCAGTCAGCGTCAGTTCAATTCAGTTCATGTTCGGTTCAGTACGGATGCTTGCCCGTCTGTGCAAGGGTGGGGGTGGGCAGGGTTGCCTGTTACTGTTCCGCAACTGTAAGTTACTTCCGGGGTAGGCCTGATTGGCCCCGACAGGCACGTGACAGGCGCGGCCACGCCCCGCGGCAGCCTCAGGACGCGCAACTTTCTCTGCCGCGCGGCACGCTCCGCGGCAGCATTATGTAGATTATGTAGCAGTAATACGGCCTTTTTCACTATCCAGAAATAGCTCAATTGGCAGCGCTGCATTGGTGTGGATCCTACCGTCCGTTGCTGGCAAGTTCGATTCCCGTCAATTTTTTTTTTTTTTTTTTTTTTTAACGTGCATTCGTTCGCCGTTAAGTTTAGGCATGTTAACTTTAAGCATTGTTTCGGAGTTGGTTAAGGTTAGGCATTGTTTCGGAGTTGGTTATGGTTAGAAAGGTTAAGTTTAGGCGCTGTTAAGGAGCTGGTTAAGGTTAGAGTTTGTCTTAGAGAATGGCAATATTCTTTCGGAGTTGGTTATGCCTTATGGTTAAGGTTAGGCATGGTTAAGGTTAAGGTTAGGCATAGTTTCGGAGTTGCTTAAGGTTAAAGGGTTAAGTTTAGGCGCTGTTAAGGAGCTGGTTAAGGTTAGAGTTTGTCTTAGAGAATGGCAATAGACAGCCTATTTCCGCGCGACAGCTCTCAGCAGCCTCGTTGCGCGTCCTGAGGCTGCCGCGGGGCGTGGCCACGCCTGTCACGTGCCTGTCGGGGCCAATCAGGCCTACCCAGGAAGTAACTTACAGTTGCGGAACAGGTACAGGCGGCAGGGTTATGTGCATTGCATGTGCTGTGTGAGCCAATCAGAAGCTTTGTTACATTCTGGATGATTTTGGATTGTGGTTGAAGTGAAGAAATGGAACAAAGGTGCTCATTGGCTCACTGTGTCCCACAGGGTTCCACGACACCAAAGGTCCATAACACAGCATTCTCCTCAATATACCATACAAGTATTCAATTTCAATATCCAGCCCTAGTAGCATATAGACTTCTCCTGCCAGGGTACACCTCCACATAGTATTTGTAGTATGTACAGTATATATACCTATTTTTCCAGGGTACACAGTAGGGTAGTATTCGTAGTACAGTGTGTGTGTGTATATATACCTCTCCTGACAGGGTACACATTAGGGTAGTATTCACAGTACAGTGTACTGTATACCTCTCCTAACAGGGTACACATTAGGGTAGTATTCACAGTATGTAAATACCTCTCTTGCCAGGTTACACACATCACTCACTCAGCAGTTTGCTACAAATGCCCCCTTTTCAACACATCCCTGTGACTTGTACACGTCTGTAAATTGGCCATTGCTACACTCTTCCAGAAATTAATTGGTTTACACTAATTTACAACCCCTTCCTGGGTCTGACCCCTGCTTATCTGATACACTTGTTAAAATGGTCTTTGACTCCCTATAACACCAGAGTTGCTCACCATATCTCTATAACACCAGAGCTGCTCACCATATCTCTATAACACCAGAGCTGCTCACCATATCTCTATAACACCAGAGCTGCTCACCATATCTCTATAACACCAGAGCTGCTCACCATATCTCTATAACACCAGAGCTGCTCACCATATCTCTATAACACCAGAGCTGTAGGGATGGGTACCGAATTCGGTACTTTTGAGGTACCGAACCGAAACACGTCGGTACTACCGAGTATCGAATCAAGTGAGAAACCAAAAAAAAAAAAAAAAATTTTTACTTTTTTCTTTTCATGTCAACGTTCACACGCACAATATATGCTTACCTAGGATTTGACTTGATTCAACAACAAAGCAGTCGGAGCAATGACAAGCCGAAAACTGTTGAAATTGTAGTTATTTGAAGTTTGGATTTTTTTTTAATCAATTTAATTAATTAAATTTAAATTAAATTAAATTAATAAAATTTCTTGAGACTAAAGTACAGAAAAAAGGTACCGTTGGGTACCGGTATCGATTCACAGGTACCGGTACCGGTATCGGTTCAAATGTGAAAGGTACCCATCCCTACAGAGCTGCTCACCATATCTCTATAACACCAGAGCTGCTCACCATATCTCTATAACACCAGAGCTGCTCACCATATCTCTATAACACCAGAGCTGCTCACCATATCTCTATAACCAGAGCTGCTCACCATACCTCTATAACACCAGAGCTGCTCACCATATCTCTATAACACCAGACCTGCTCACCATATCTCTATAACAGCAGAGCTGCTCACCATATCTCTATAACACCAGAGCTGCTCACCATATCTCTATAACCAGAGCTGCTCACCATACCTCTATAACACCAGAGCTGCTCACCATACCTCTATAACACCAGAGCTGCTCACCATACCTCTATAACACCAGAGCTGCTCACCATACCTCTATAACACCAGACCTGCTCACCATATCTCTATAACACCAGACCTGCTCACCATATCTCTATAACACCAGAGCTGCTCACCATAACTCTAGAACACCAGAGCTGCTCACCATATCTCTATAACACCAGAGCTGCTCACCATATCTCTATAACACCAGACCTGCTCACCATATCTCTATAACACCAGACCTGCTCACCATATTTCTAGTACTGTAGTATTCGTAGTAGAGTGTGTATATATATACCTCTCCTTCCAGGGTACACATTAGGGTAGTATTGGTAGTAGAGTGTGTATATATACCTCTCCTTCCAGGGTACACATTAGGGTAGTATTGGTAGTAGAGTGTGTATATATACCTCTCCTTCCAGGGTACACATTAGGGTAGTATTGGTAGTAGAGTGTGTATATATACCTCTCCTTCCAGGGTACACATTAGGGTAGTATTGGTAGTAGAGTGTGTATATATACCTCTCCTTCCAGGGTACACATTAGGGTAGTATTGGTAGTAGAGTGTGTATATATACCTCTCCTTCCAGGGTACACATTAGGGTAGTATTGGTAGTAGAGTGGGTATATATACCTCTCCTTCTAGGGTACACATTAGGGTAGTATTGGTAGTAGAGTGTGTATATATACCTCTCCTTCCAGGGTACACATTAGGGTAGTATTGGTAGTAGAGTGTGTATATATACCTCTCCTTCCAGGGTACACATTAGGGTAGTATTGGTAGTAGAGTGTGTATATATACCTCTCCTTCCAGGGTACACATTAGGGTAGTATTGGTAGTAGAGTGTGTATATATACCTCTCCTTCCAGGGTACACATTAGGGTAGTATTGGTAGTAGAGTGGGTATATATACCTCTCCTTCCAGGGTACACATTAGGGTAGTATTGGTAGTAGAGTGTGTATATATACCTCTCCTTCCAGGGTACACATTAAGGTAGTATTGGTAGTAGAGTGTGTATATATACCTCTCCTTCCAGGGTACACATTAGGGTAGTATTGGTAGTAGAGTGTGTATATATACCTCTCCTTCCAGGGTACACATTAGGGTAGTATTGGTAGTAGAGTGGGTATATACAGGGAGCGAAATTAACTTTTTGACTCACCGGCCAGTGGCGGGTAGATGGGAAGAGTCTACCCGCCAAGCATATTTCTTACCTGCCAATATATATTTTATATATACAATTTTTTTTTAAATAAAATATATATTATATAATCATACTTGTAGTTGTATTATCTGCGAGACATCGCCACCACGCAATAAGTCAAAATGCTTGCTATCTGCAAACAGCTCCACTGTCTGTTTTGGCTGTGTTGCTCTTCTAGAAAAATAATCCTTTCAGGGTTGCCTATTGAAATACTGTACACTTTCCTACTGTACACTTTCCTGATTAATTGAAATGGGGGACCCTGATGTAAACAAGACGAAAGTCTTTCTCTGGTCTGCATCCCCTTAACAATTGTGTGTATTGAGCTGTACTGTATTGTACCCATTCTGCAATCTGTTAATAAAGTTTTCAATCAATCAATCAACCACACCTCCAGTACAGAAACATTGTTTGAGTTTGCGTGTCAGGTAGACCATTGATTGACAGTCGAGTCTGCCAATTACATCACATCGCTTGCACTCCGGTGCTGCAGCTGGACCCATTGCCCACCTCTGCTGTTGATAACGCTAGCCAAGTTATTATACACACAGATACACAGTGGGCCAGTGACTTTGGTGTAGGGGTGTAACAATGCATCGATCCTAAGGGGGGAATTCAACTGCATCGATTTGAAAATGTTAGAATAGATTATCCAATTTTAATGTGTACACGTTATGTTATTGTCATGTCCGTTACAGCCAACACACCGACATACGCTACTGCATCAACGTTATGATTAACAAAGCAAGGCATTCGTTTTGTTGCATTAACGTTATATTACTATTGCTATCGATAAATCTAGGTGTTCTAAAATCTATTGCTATTGGTAAGAGAGACTATAATAAGTTGGTGTCTCGGAAAACGAGAGCCCTGATCGCGGAGTTTCAGGAAGTAAACAAGAAAAATGAGAGCTTCCGATTGGTCATTTGCTTTATTTCCCATGAAACCAGTCACTTCACTCTACTGTGATTGGACCGTTGGCTTGAGTGCAATGTGGGACTTGTAGTTTTTTAACGATCTCGCAGCGGAGGAAAAAAAAGACGAGAGAGGCTATAATCTGTATTCGCACAGCGTGCGCGTAATTGATTTTTACCGTTCGCATACAAATATTTTTAGGGGCCTGCTTATGAACTACACGTCTACACGCCACACGGCGGGCAGCCCTCTAAGTGTCATGCGCCAAAGGTAAAAACAGACCGCCCCTGGCGGGCGGCGGGCTTTAGTTTCGGTCCCTGGGTATATATACCTCTCCTTCTAGGGTACACATTAGGGTAGTATTGGTAGTAGAGTGTGTATATATACCTCTCCTTCCAGGGTACACATTAGGGTAGTATTGGTAGTAGAGTGTGTATATATACCTCTCCTTCCAGGGTACACATTAGGGTAGTATTGGTAGTAGAGTGTGTATATATACCTCTCCTTCCAGGGTACACATTAGGGTAGTATTGGTAGTAGAGTGTGTATATATACCTCTCCTTCCAGGGTACACATTAGGGTAGTATTGGTAGTAGAGTGGGTATATATACCTCTCCTTCCAGGGTACACATTAGGGTAGTATTGGTAGTAGAGTGTGTATATATACCTCTCCTTCCAGGGTACACATTAGGGTAGTATTGGTAGTAGAGTGGGTATATATACCTCTCCTTCCAGGGTACACATTAGGGTAGTATTGGTAGTAGAGTGTGTATATATACCTCTCCTTCCAGGGTACACATTAGGGTAGTATTGGTAGTAGAGGTCAGGTTGGTCCAGGTTACTAAAAGGTTCCATCTCCAGCTCAGCATTCTGGAACAGACTCAGCTTCACCAGCAGAGCCAGCCGTACAAACCACACCTAGTGGACACACACACGCACACGCACACATTATATACCTTCACAAAGGAGGCCATGTTTTCGCCTGTCTGTCTGTTTGTCTAACTATGCAAGATGTCTCCAAAAGACCCCTAACAGTCAGGTAATTCAGTCTGACCTGTCACTCAGTCTGACCTGTCACTCAGTCACCTGACCGGTCACTCAGTCTGACCTGTCACTCAGTCTGACCTGTCACTCAGTCTGACCTGTCACTCAGTCACCTGACCTGTCACTCAGTCTGACCCGTCATTCAGTCACCTGACCCGTCACTCAGTCTGACCGGTCACTCAGTCTGACCTGTCACTCAGTCACCTGACCTGTCACTCAGTCTGACCTGTCATTCAGTCACCTGACCCGTCACTCAGTCTGACCGGTCACTCAGTCTGACCTGTCACTCAGTCTGACCCGTCACTCAGTCACCTGACCTGTCACTCAGTCTGACCCGTCACTCAGTCACCTGACCTGTCACTCAGTCTGACACCGGTTCCTGACAGGCAGCGAGCGAGCGAACTGGAGACGAAATCGCGCGCGACACTGTCCTGATATGAGGCGGCGCGTGTCCGAGTGTGTCTGTGTGTGTGTGTGTTATCTGGAAGCACACAGGGCAAAGCAGCCTGCGATTCTTGACCAATAAAAAGTGTTTAGGGGCGGGACTTGGCCGCGTAATCGCTCAACTAGAGACACAGCGAGCGAATATTTGAGGGGGGAACGACATCGCCGCTCAGTTCGCTGTCGCTCGCGGCAGGTCAGGATAGTCTGATTGAAACGAATACATTTTAATCATTTTCGCAATCACGCTCGCTCGCGTCGCTGCCTGTCAGGAAGGGGTGTGACCTGTCACTCAGTCTGACCCGTCACTCAGTTGCCACAAAAACCAAACAAGTATGTATGTTTCTCCTGCTATAGCGAGGATAGTCTCATGGTGGCGCTATTCTCACAAAACTAAAAATATTAACTCAAACAAATTGTCCTATCGTGGTAACATTTTAAATGTGTCGTCCCTCTGTGATATCCTATCCTATAATATCAATATCAATCAAGTATTATTTAGATAGTTGATGAGCCAACTCGTATGACCACCAAGATCCAGATACATTTAAGAAAAAATAAATGTTTACTTGTGAATTCTTTGTCCGCTTTGCACCAAACTTGACAGATGTGTTTACGTGTTCACAGCGTGACGTGAAGCATCATCACATGCTCAATCACATGTACCGATCTCTCTGTAGAGCCCACTCAGTCCCCTGCACCCTGGTGCTCGCTCTCTCACCATGTTTGGTGATATTTTGTGTAGAATAAGCTTAATTATCTTGTGGACGGTTATATGAATCCAAAATTACACAGAAATATGTCACAAACAATAAGAAACTTAAAGTAAAAGGGCGCAGGGTAAGTTATTATTCATTATTATTTGTAAAAATCAGATAGAATCGTAGCAAAATGTGGCTGTATTGTGGTTAGTTAGTGGTGTTTAAGGGAAACGCGTTCTGTAGTAAATGTGTTCTCTCTCTCTCTCTCTCTCTCTCTCTCTCTCTCAGCCCTGACGTATTCCCAGAGCACAGACATGCAACTGATATTGTGCTGCTACTGCTAACCAGTACACTGTCTGTCACGCACACACACCTGCAGGGAGTCTGTAGTGTGAGAGGTCGGTTGTCCACTCTTGCCGTAGCCTTGTCCATGAGCAGTCAGCAGGCGTCCTGCCAGGTCAACCGCTGCCCGCCAGTTCTTACTGCTCTGGAGGAGAGAGACAGAGAGAGAGAGAGAGAGAGATAGAGAGAGAGAGAGAGAGAGAGAGAGAGAGAGAGAGAGAGACAGAGACAGAGACAGAGACAGAGACAGAGAGAGAGAGAGAGAGAGCGAGAGAGAGAGAGGGAGACAGAGACAGAGAGAGAGAGAGAGAGAGAGAGAGAGAGAGAGAGAGAGAGACAGACAGACAGACAGACAGACAGACAGAGAGGGAGAGAGAGAGAGAGAGAAGATAGAGGAGAGATAGATAGAGAGAGAGATAGATGCAAATTATTATAATATCCAGAAAAACTTGTTACATTATCCGGTGAGAAAAACTCTTTGGATGTATAAAGCCTAACAAAAAAAAAGTTTGGTTCCGGTTGCCGACCAACCCTGCTGATTTATGTGCCACCCAAATTTCTTTTATGAGCTTTTCTTACTTTTATTTTTACAATAAAGTTTAATAAAATCGTAGTAAAAAAGTGCAGTCCATGTCAAGAATGAGAATTTGACAATATTTGAACAGCTCTCTGACATCGGGATATTTAATAATAATAATAATAATAATAATAATAATAATAATAATAATAATAATAAACTTTATTTGTATAGCACTTTTCATACAGAGGTTGCAGTTCAAAGTGCTTCACAACAGTAAAAAATACAGGCATAAGCGAGCATAATTTTATTTTTTTAATAAAAATATATAAATACAAAGAGGTAGCAAGGTAACGCAAATCACAGTTCTTCAGTAATACAAATAATAAAATAGAATAGATTAGATAGAGTAAAAAGTGCGGTTTGATTCAGTTTAAAATAGGCTTCAAATAATAAAATAGAACGAACAGTAAAAAAGTGTGATAAGATTGTTGAATACAAAAATAAATAACAACAGAGCAGTGTATCGCTCTTAGTACTTTGAGTTTCTTTACAAAGTTCTAACATACAGCAGAGCATCGCTCTAACATACAACAGAGCAGTCCGTCGCTCTTAACATACAACAGAGCAGTCCGTCGCTCTAACATACAACAGAGCAGTCCGTCGCTCTAACATACAACAGAGCAGTCCATCGCTCTAACATGCAACAGAGCAGTCCGTCGCTCTAACATGCAACAGAGCAGTCCGTCGCTCTAACATGCAACAGAGCAGTCCGTCGCTCTAACATACAACAGAGCAGTCCGTCGCTCTAACATGCAACAGAGCAGTCCGTCGCTCTAACATACAACAGAGCAGTCCGTCGCTCTAACATGGTACTTACTTACTTACTTACTTACTCGTACACTCTTACATGATAAACCACTGTGCCTCGGTTACAACAACAGAGCATCGCTCTTAACTTTGAGTTTCTTTACAAAGTTCAGTTTTGAATTACAACAGAGCAGTGCTCTTAAATGACAGTGCATAGGAGGTAGTGAGATATAATTTGCATAGAACCGACATATGAATTTGATTGGAAGTGTGTGAAAGTAGGTAGGGTAAGAATAGTGCAGGTAAGGTACAATTTGTCAGGATATCCCTGATGTTTCATTGACATGCCTGAGCAAAGAGAGGCTTTTTTAATACTACTACCTTTGTACATTGTACTTTTGTAGTACAGTGTCTTTGTATTTTAACCTTTAGTACATGTACATTCCATATAAAAGCAACAATATATGGATATTAAACATGCTGAGTACATGCATCCATGTTGTCGTTAAAAAAATAATGAATTTCCTATCCATACTCGCTGTGGGAAAAGATTTAATAAAAAGTTAAATAAAATACACATGGCCTCAACTGACAACCAACAGGAACCAATTTCTTTGTTTTGTTAGGCCTAACATAATAACATTACAGCACAATGTAATTGTTGGAAAGTTGAATTTGCCGCCTTTCACTCGTCACCACACTCAACCTATCGCGTGCTTCGGGTCTCGAGTTACAAGACAAAATATCCGGCGAGTGTCATTCGGCAAGCAGTTCGGACGAGTGACCGGTCCTGAACTGACCAGTTACCGCTGATAGGCGAAAATGATTGATCACCGTTGTAGCCAATGAGCGTCTGCTCTGAAAGAGATCCCAGACGAGCGCTGATTGCAACGAGAAGGGGGCAGAAGAAGACCAACAAGTTCTTTGTTTTGACTCACGTGTCTGAATGAATGGAAGCGGACGGCCATTTTGGATAATCACACTGAATTATTGCGGTGCACAGATTACAAAAACCTTTGTAAAACACACCTTTTCCATGGGATTTTTATAAACTTTGGACCTGTATGACTATAAGACTTCAGGCTATGGAAACGTTATGTTTTCCAGCTCCTACCTCTCAGCTGGAACCCAAAAACAGGCATCTGGCAACAAGTCAACAGAAAAGTAAAAAGCTAATATTTTACTTCAGTTGAAACCTCTGTTTCGCCATTACATTAACACTAAAAGTGATTTGTCTTTGTGTAAGAAACTTCTGAATGTTACCTCAAAAGAGACCAGACTCATGCATAAGTATATAACTTATAACTATAAAGTATAATAGATCGCAAATTACTTTGGGTATGCAATCGTCAGGCTTTTTATGCTAAATGTGGGGTATGCTTAAGGTTAAAGCGAACAAAAAAGGAGAGAGAGGGTGCCCCCGTCTAGTGTCACGATATAGTTGGAATTGAGGGGAGATATCCTGGTTAGTGATTACACTTGCTGTGGGGTGAGCATACAACATCTGTATCCAGTCTAAACACCTTCCCAAAACCAAATACTCGGGTCTCATACATAATGGCCATTCGACCTGATCGAAGGCCTTCTGAGCATCCACTGACATCACAACCGTCACCGTCTTATGATTAGCATATAGAATATTAAATAGGCGTCATAGGTTGAAATGAATATGCCTATGGAGGATAAAGCCTGTTTGATCAATACAATCATTATGGATATATATTTTCAAACGGTTGGGCTAGAATCTTGCTAATCAATTTTGTTTCATTAGGAATCAATGATACAGGTCTGTAAAATGAGGCTCCTGGCTTATCACGTCCCTCTTTCTAAATGAGTCTAAATGAGTCTGATGAACGAAGTGTTTGAGGCAGTAAATCCGTCAGGGCCTGGAGCTTTATTGTTTGGGAATTCCTTCATTGCTTCTATTATCTCATCAATAGTGATGTCTTTGTGCAGCTCCTCCACCTCGTCACGAAGACCAGGCAGATTTAGTTCAGAGAGAAATCATTTAATTGCATCAGTGTCATGATTTCCCTTCGATGTACACCGTTTAGAATAGAATTCCATAAAAGGTGTATTTCTTTCTTTCAGGGTCAGTAAGAACAGTGTCCGACTTTATTCTCAGTATGAAGCGAGAGTCTCCGCTGTCGTGCCAACAATTTGAGGTTCGTCAACCCATTTCAAATTGCATCAGTTTAATTCTGTTCATCTGCTTACTAACCTGAGCTGATAATATTGTGCTCTTCTCTGTGGGAGACTATGGACTTCAGTGCGTCAGGATCTGCTGAAGCTTCATTATGAATGTTCTAACTAGGGATGTCCGATATTATTATTATTAAAATGTGATATCGGAAAATATCGGTTTTCAATTTTTTTTAACATTTCACCTTTCTTTACCCAGGCAAGCAAGTAAGAACAAATTCTGATTTTATTTATTGTCAAACGTATGCATAATGTTGTGTTAATTCCACAACAAGAGATATGTAATGTTAATTACCTGAAATTATAAAAAGTTTTGGGGGGGGGGGGGGGGGAACCCTGCATATATCGGTATCGGTTGATATCGGTTGATATCGGTATCGGAAATTAAGAGTTGGACAATATCGGTATATCGGTAAAAAAGCCAATATCGAGCATCCCTAGTTCTAACGCATCCACCTCCTCTAGCCTCTCTTCTGACCTCTTTCTCCTCTACTACACAGATATGATGCTGCCTCTAACCGCTGCTTTGATACCGATTCATCCACCTGAGACTGAAGCCCCTCCCCATACGACACAACTGTAGTTCTTTAGACAGCAAGGGAAATTATACAGCCGGACAAGTTAACAATAATTAACACATTTACAAGTCGTATTCAATTTAGCAAATAAGGAAACAGATAGAACATTTCAAAGCACATTGCGAATATAATTTATTTTTTCGATCCACTTTTTCTATTTTTCTCCCATCCCAATTTCGTATTTCCAATTCTTCCCTCCCCTGTCTTGAACGTTGCTAGACTATTCCTCCCACTGGTCGGCTGTAGTGAGGATAGAAGCCTTGCATCAAGTAAATAACTCATGTACAGATACCGATATGCCTACTTTGTTTACTTGTTTATTGCACTATGTCGCTCTATTGGTTGGACTCTTATTATTATTATTACTTGTATTATGCACATCGTTGCGGGCGAGACCCCCCGCATTTCACTGTATACCTGTATGCCGTGACAAATAAAACTCTTGTATCTTGTCTTGTATCTTGTATCCCCTCCGATACACGAGGAGGCAGCCTGTCGCATCTTTTCACCACAGCAGCTCGAACTCTCAGTGGCGAGGAGTAACGCGTGGGAGGCTCACGCTGCCCCCGATACTTCCTGTTTCCGCCGCACCGGCGTCACCCAACCGACCTGTAGGAGTCGCTGTCCACAACGTCCAATCCCCACCCACCGGCTTTCCCACCCTCTAACACTTGCCAATTGTGTTAGTATGACGGCCGGCCAAGCCGGTAGCAACGCCGAGAGCTGGGCTCTGATACCAGCATCTCCTGCGTTAGTGGCGAGCGCCTTGCCCACTGCGCCACTCAGTCGCCCTCGAATATAAAATGTTTAACCCATTTCTGAATTGCGCAACGTTTTTGGCATTTCTGAAAATCCTCTCCACCGAGATGAGGCGGCCTAGACCGTGCTGCGTCATTATTGTAAACCCGCCTACGGGTTTGGCGACCTCAGAGGGTTGCGGTTATCAAATCAACAGTTGCGTTGACCTTTACAGTTGTTGAATCTAATATGAAGCGACATGGGAGCATGATCACTTATCAGAATGTTGTGTGGTCTCCACACTGGAAATCAACTTGGAGTCTAACAGCTCGGGCACATACAACGCGCACGAATTTCACGCGCGGGATCGCGCGCCTGGCCAGACACACTGCCGACTTCAGAGCGCGCTGCAGCGCGGAGCCCTGATAGAACCAGCAGCAGCACAAGCTCTCTCTCTCCCTCTCTCTCTCTCTCCCTCTCCCTCTCTCCCTCTCCCTCTCTCGCTCTCTCTCTCTCGCTCTCTCTCCCCCTCTCTCTCTCTAGAGAGAAAATGAGAAAGAAAGAAAGAAAGAGAGGGGGAGAGAGAGAGAGAGAAAGAAAGGCACGGAGAATAAAGAGAGAGAAAAAGAGAGAGCTGTACTGTATTGTACCCATTCTGCAATCTGTTAATAAAATTTCAAATCAATCAATCAATCAATCAATCGCGTGGGCGCACGCCTCCCGCGCCGCCTCGAATCCGATTGAAGCGGAAAAGATAGCTTGCCGCCCGGGAGCCGCCCGCGAGGCGCGCTCCCGCTTGCGGCCAGTGTGCACAGTAGCGTCCGTTAACATGGGAGCGGAAGTGAAGCGGCAGCCGCCCGTCCGTCCGTGTTCATTCGTGTGCTGTGTGCCAGGGCCGTAACAGTGTGAAACTGGAGAGAAAAAAATAGTAATCCCTGCTGGTACGTATTAAGTAGTCTTCAAATGTAGGTTGTGCATAGCATTTTCTAGCACCTCGCTAGATTTACTGTTCACATGGGACTTTGACGATTGTCAACATCTGGAATTCTATTCAGAACTGTCTGAGAAAAAGGCGGGTCGTCAACATTTGAACCAGAGACATTTATCAACGTGATGCAGCCGAGTGATACAATCGTACATCTGCCGTTTGGATTCTGATTGTACACCTATGATCAAACAAAAACTCTAAATAATAATGGCTACACCTCTGGCACAGATATTTGACATAATGTTTGTGATCCCCATCCCATACGTACAGTAGTTTGTCTCTAGCTGTGTTCTAAATGTGCGTCTCCTGGAGATATATCACGTCTGCTTTAAGGCTCTTCAGACGTGCCATTATCTCCTCTCTTTTAACTGGTGATTTAATCATCTTACCTTAATCTCACTATCCTCATGATGTCAGCATTATTCATTGTCATCATTATATATATATTAGAGCTGTCAGTTTATCGCGTTAATTAGATTAATTAATTACACAGCAAATTATCGCGTTATGAAAATTAACTCAAAATTAATTACATTTTTTTTTTTTTTATATATTTTTTTTGTATCTCATTCATTCCATAAGAATGTAGAATACACATTTACAGTTTTTTTTTTTTAATATGGTCCATTTGCATGTTCTTGGTATCTGATTCTAGGGACATCTATGAATCTCAGGGAATGTATTCCCAGTGTCAGAAATACTGTGGGCTAGATCCACAAAGAATGGATTGCACAGTGCAAGTTGCACCCTTACTTACAATTCATTATGAATTGAAAATGGGGGACCCTGATGTAAACAAGACGAAAGTCTTTCTCTGATCTGCATCCCCTTAACAATTGTGTGTATTGAGCCGTACTGTATACCCATTCTGCAATCTGTTAATAACATTTTCATTCATGTAAATATTTATGTGCACTGTTTTTTCTTTTTGTTTTTATTGTGATGCTAGTTTCTTTATTTTTTATTATTTATTTTTTGTAAGTGCTGTCTGTCTAAAAACTGTTAATAAAAAATTTAAGTTTAAAAAAAAAAAATAACATTTTCATTCAATCACTCAATCTGCGCTGTGATTGATTGAATGAAAATTTTATTTTGAGTAAATTGTAATGAACCAAATGAGAATATCAATATTTTTTTTGTTATCTTTGACTGTGAATAACACCATGCTCAAATTGACCAGACCTGAAAAATCTAAGCAAATTAATAGATGGAAGATGATTAAACAGAACGTTTTGTAGATACAGTACTGAATTCTGCCATCCGGACACATGCAATTTGAAATATGATTATATAATATAGAATATCAGGCATAAAATGGTTATGTGATTAAAATGCGATTAATTAGATTAATTAATTACAAATCCTGTAATTAATTAGATACATTTTTTTAATCGCCTGACAGCACTAATATATATATATTAAGGCTGTCAAAGTTAACGCGGTATTAACGCGTTATCGCTGCATAAAGCAAGCATTTGTTGACCCTCATGTTGATAAGAGTATTAAAACTTGGAACTTGAAAAAGATCCGTTTAAGGTAGATAAAAATAATGCAATTAAGAAAAAGAAAATGCGATTAATTTGCGATTAATCGCGAGTTAACTATGGACAATCATGTGATTAATCGCGATTAAATATTTTAATCGATTGACAGCACTAATATATATATTATAGGTATATCCTCTTAATAATATCCTCTAAACCACCTGCCTCTCCCCTCTGAGAACTAACACCCCAAGTCTGAACCTCCTGCCTCTCTCCTCTGAGAACGAACACCCCAAGTCTGAACCTCCTGCCTCTCTCCTCTGAGAACGAACACCCCAAGTCTAAACCTCCTGCCTCTCTCCTCTGAGAACGAACACCCCAAGTCTGAACCTCCTGCCTCTCTCCTCTGAGAACGAACACCCCAAGTCTGAACCTCCTGCCTCTCTCCTCTGAGAACGAACACCCCAAGTCTGAACCTCCTGCCTCTCTCCTCTGAGAACGAACACCCCAAGTCTGAACCTCCTGCCTCTCTCCTATGAGACCCTCTGACACTTTGCTGCTTCTTCTTTTGTGTTACTGTCAGACCAAATGCTTTGAAACATTTAACTGTTGTTAAATGAAATCTACTCAAGCATCTATGCAATCATTTTTAATAGATAATTTTTTGTAATCGATTTATTTGATTCAGTTGATTAACTGTGACACCCCTGAACAAGATAAATTACCACACAGGATAAGAATGACATGTTTATGACAACGTTAAGACAAGGTCATAGAAGCCATGCAGGCGTCAAGGTTCAGTCCTTCATACCCTCCTCTCCTCCCCGACTCCCTCCTCTCCTTTCTCCTCCCTCCGTCCATCTTTACTCTCCACGCCTCTCCTCCCTTCTCATTTCATAGTCTTCCATCTCTCCTCTCCCTCCGTCCTTTCACAATCCTATCTTCCTTTCATCTCTCTCTCACGCTCTCTTTCCCTCATATCTTACATCTCCATCTCTCTCACTCCTTCCACCATCCTATCTTCCTTTCATCTCTCTTGCGCTCTCTCTCATATCTTACAACTCCATCTCTCTCACTCTATACTTCATCTCTCCTCTCCCTCCCTCCTTCCACAATCCTATCTTCCTTTAACCACTTTAAATTTTTTTTTACGATTGCATACCCAAAGTAATTTGCGATTTATTATACTTTATATTTATAGCACATTCACGAGTCTGGTCTCTTTTGAAAGGCACAATTCTGGGGTTTCTTACACAATAAAGACAAATCACTTTGAGTGCTAATGAAATAGAGTTACAGATGTTTGAACACACAGAAGTAAACGTTTTGTGTACTTACATTTATTTTTACTTGTTGCCAGATGCCTGTTTTTGGGTTCCAGCTGAGAGGTAGGAGCTGGAAAACATAATGGTTCCATAGCCTGAAGTCTTATAGTCATACAGGTCCAACGTTTATAAAATCCCACGGAAAATGAATGTTTTACAAAGGTGTTTGGAATGTGTGTACCGGTAGAAATTCGGCATGATTATCCAAAATGGCCGTCCGCTTCCATTCATTCAGAGGCTCTCGTCAAAAGTTACAATGGACTTCTTCGTCTTCTTGTGTCACCTTCCCTCACTCTCAGCACTCGTCCGGGATTGCTTTCAGAGCAGATGCTCCTTGGCTACAAAGGCGGTACATCATTTTCACAGTCTGAGTTCATTGGTCCGCTCAGGACAGGGGCAAACAGGACGTGGTCACTTGTCCGAATGGCTTGTCAAATGATGCTTGTCTGGATCACTGGAAGCACGCAATAGGTTGAGTGGGGTGACGATCGAAAGGCGGCAAATTCAACTTTCCAACAATGTATTGGTTGATTGGCGAAGCCGGAGCCGACAGACGTGCCACGACGTGCGCCGTCGGGCCGGCCAGTGCTCAACCTCTTAAGCCCGAGCGGTCCGGTGGTGGACCGCAAATGACATCACGCCATAAATCCATCTCTGTCAAAACAGCAGTCATAGGACAGCCGAAACACGCCCAATCTTTCGCCGTCGACTAAAGACGCACTTCTTCAACCATTATCTGAATTTAAAAAAGAAAAAAAATATCTAACCCTAACTAACCGTACTGTCATGCACTTGTCCTAATAAACTAACCTACACTGTAGCACTCAACACTTTGATGAACATTGTTGCTCAGCTGATAGAGTTGTGCCCTTCCTGATGGCTTGTCGTACAGAACTTGTAAGTCGCTTTGGATAAAAGCGTCAGCTAAATGACTAAATGTAAATGTAAAACGAGCTCAGTGGCAGTTTCTCATTTCTGGTCATTTTTGGCATGGTGTTATTCACTGTCAAAAAAATTAAATAATAATTCTCCTTTGGTTCATTACAATTACTCAAGCCTAGTAACAGACAATATTTCTGACACTGGGAATACATTCCCTGAGATCCATAGATGTCCCTAGATACCAAGAACATGCAAATGGACCTTGTAGAAGTGGAGCAATCTTCCATTTACTTAGGTATGTATTATTAGGCATAGGCAGATTTTCTAGGGCTCAAGAGGTTAATCTCCATCTCTCTGACTCTATGCTTTATCTCTCCTCTCCCTCCTCCCTCCCCCTCTCTTCCATCTCTCCCTCCTTCCACCTATCTTCC
Source organism: Notolepis coatsorum (assembly GCF_963971535.1). NCBI lineage: Eukaryota > Metazoa > Chordata > Actinopteri > Aulopiformes > Paralepididae > Notolepis > Notolepis coatsorum. The sequence goes on from NC_140166.1 coordinate 210,646,793, forward strand.
TTTAATCTCCATCTCTTTGGCTCTATGACTCTACTCTTCATCTCTTCTCTCTCCTCCCTCACTCCATCCCTCTCTTCTCTCTCCTCCCTCCCTCTCTTCATCTATCCTCCCTCCCTCTCTTCTCTCTCCTCTTCTCCTGCCTTATACCTTTCCTCCTCCATCCGTCTCCCTGCATCTTCCCCCCTCCCTCATCCACCCCCTCTCACACCTCCATCTCTCCTCTCCTCCCTCACCCGATGACCTCCCTCCATCATCCGCTCCTCTCCTCCCTCAATCATCCTCTCCTGCCTCTATCATCCTCTCCTCTCCTCCCTCCATCATCATATCTTCTCTTCCATCAATCAGCCTCTCCTCCCTCCATCATCATCCTCTCATCCCTCCATCATCATCTCCTCTCTTCCCTCCATCATCCTCTCCTCCCTCAATCATCATCATCTCCTCTCTCCATCATCACCTCTCCTCCCTCCATCATATTCTCTGCTTGCCCTCCATTGCTCTCTGCCACCCCTCTCTCATCCCCCCACCCCTCCCACCCCCCCCTGCCTCTTTCTCCCTCCTGTTCTCTCAGTGTTTCAGTAGGAGCCTCTGAATCTTCATTAGTGAAGGAAATGAAGCAGAAAACGAGGAGGCAGACTGGACAGTGGACACACACCCACACACACACACACGTCACACACACACACACACACACACACACACAGTGACAGGGGGGGGGGGGGGTAGATCCTGCAGTGGTGTATAGTACCTGCATTCACACACATACAGAAACAAAGAGGAAGAACAGTGCTCTGTAGTCTACGACCACAGTACATCAATATATGTTAAAAGACAGTGGGTCTATGACTACAGTACATTAAACCACTGGTTAGTTCAAGAATGAACCAAAGACTAGAGTACATTAAACCACTTGCCTACTGTTCTTGATCTATTGTGATGTTTCTTCTTGACGTGTACAGCCCATGGGGGCAATTCCATGTGCTCTCGGGCTGTACAAATACATTTGATTTGATTAGTTCAGGACTGAACTATTGACTGCCCATGTGTTGGAGTATACTCGTTAAATTTCTTATTTTTATTATGATACTAGACAGTCCCCTTGACATTCTGTATGGATTTTTGTAAAACTGTGATGACGATCGAATCCCGATAGGTGGTGGTCTCGCTAGGGCTGGGCAATATAACGATAATTATCGCGATATATTTTAATAATCGATATCGATTACCTGCAACAGGGCAGTTTTAAAACCAGAGACAGTGGACAGACTTGTCTTTCTTGCCTGCAACTTAAAGTAATGGCTTTGCTTGTCCAAATGACAATACTGACCAAATTGAGATTTATTTTTCTCTTGTCCATTTATTTTGTTTGCTTTCTAATTTAAAATACAGTTTGAAATTGTCTGTACACAGTAGGCTATGTGTGCTAGCAGAGCTAGTCTCCAGTCACGAGTCACGGTGCACACGTGCGGTGGTTTGTCCACCAAACAAGCACCAAAAGATAGAAAAGAAACTAGCAGAGCCAGAACTGTTCAACTCCTCTGGAGCCACAGCCAGCAGAGAAGCCGGTTTACTTTCGCTTTCAAACCAGCTGCAGCCTGAGAGCTGGAGTGTGAGGGGACGTAACACTAAAGATGGCGGCAACGACAAAGAATTGCTGCAAAATAAATTTAATAAATTTAATTTAAATTTAATGTTGTTAAAAAAAAGAAAAAAAATATATTTTTTTTTAATTCTTTTTTTTATCTAGTGATATGATATTGTTATCGATATCGTTATCGCAATATCATTTTTGGCCATATCGCCCAGCCCTAAGTCTCGCCTACCTTTTGAGTAAATGTTTGAGAAAGGGGACGGCAGCAGCTCTTTGTCTCGCCGGCAGAAATGGCAGATCAACTATTTGCATTACTCATCAGTCTATTCGCCCAGTCTATTCGCGCTGACCATTTGTACACAAGACAAGAGCTACTGGACATTGGTTCACATGTCGGATGACTGGATATTTCCATATTTTTCGATGGACCGAACGACATCGTCAGACCTCCGGGCACACCGGGTCTGAACTAAAGTTTTTTGGTCTCTAAAGACCTGTGAAATTAACAAATAAATGTCTCATACTTTCCCAGACCTTCCACACCTGCGTAGCAACCCTGTACATCCACCATATGGACTAGGGATGTGCACAACAGTTATTTCGATAGCCGGCTATCGGCTGTCATTAACCAGATGAAAACCGGTAAGCTATATATATATCTCTTAACGTGGTTCCAAGTGGTCTGCCACAATCTGCCCATTTCACATTCTAATCATCTCTCTCTCTCAACATGACAATACACATTTATCTAACGTTACCAGATGACATCCGTACAACAGACTAGACACAGCGATCATCCATGAGTTAACACTGCTGCTCCTCATGACACAACAATGCTTGGTTCATAAACTCATGTCCAGTAGGCTACAGTACAGTCCTCGTCTTCGTTTGTAAAAGTTGTATAGCAGTGTGGACATTCAGCGTTCAACACCATAGTCCTCTCCAAGCTCGTTGTCAAGCTCAGAGACCTGGGCTTGAACAATGCCCTCTGCCAGTGGGTCTTGGACTTCCTGACAGGAAGACCCCAAGTGGTGAGAGCAGGTAACTGCACCTCCTCATCCATCACCCTCAACACAAGTGCCCCCAAGGGTATGTTCTGAGCCCCCTCCTCTACTCGCTGTACACACATGACTGTGTGGCAAAGCACAACAGCAACACAATCGTCAAGTTTGCTGACGACATGGCTGTGGTGGGCCTGTTCTCTGCAAACGACGAGAGGGCCTACCTGGGAGAGGTTAGAGAACCTGGCGGGATGGTGCCAGGAGAACAGTCTTTCTGAACGTCAACAAAACCAAATAACTGATAGTGGACTTTAGGAGGTCGGGGGCCAGGGACTACAGCCCCCTCAGCATCTATGGGGCACCGGTCGAGAGAGTGAACAATTTCAGGTACCTCGGAGCCCACATATCCGAGGACTTGACATGGACCACACGCATAGACAGTGTAGTGAAGAAGGCACGGCAGCACCTCTACCTCCTTAGGCGCCTATGGAAGTGCAAAGTGAGTCAGAAGATCTTAAAGAACTTCTACTCGTGCACAATAGAGCGCATGCTGACTGGTATCATCACCTCCTGGTTTGGGAATAGCACCGCACACGACCGCAGCAGACTACAGAGAGTGGCCCGATCAGCCGGACACACAATTGGAGGTGGGCTTCCCACTCCAGGACATCTATACCAAGCGTTGCAGGGCCAAGGCTAAGAATAACCAAAGACTCTAGTCACCCAAACAACTGCCTCTTTGCACTGCTGCGGTCAGGCAAGCGCTACCGGAGTCTCATGGCCAGTACAGAGAGACTCAGAAGGAGCTTCTATCCCCAGGCCATCAGGACGCTCAATGACTATGTAACATCACCAACCCATCCATCTACACTCATTGCACACACATCCACATGCACACACTCCCCTTTAACATTCACTTTAGACACTTTAAACACCGTTTAACACTACACCATATTTGATCTATTTATTACAAAAAGATTTGCACTACATCCATACCTCTTTAGGTTGTACTTTAGACTTTATTCTTTTAAATGTTTTACTGTAACCAAGCATTTCACTGTAATGCACATCACATGTACCTTATATGTGACAAATAAAACAAAACTTGAAACCTGTGGAGACAGGGATTGTGGAAATGATGACGCAGACACCCATGTCAAAATAGTGTTGCATCTTCTGACAATAGAGCCAAGTAAATACTATTATGCCCACAGCGATGACTTATAATTGACCAAAACTCATTTCACCACACAGCACAGACACCCACCAGCTGTGGGGCTTACAGTGATATGCTTGTCATCAATCATCCTTATTGATCAGCAACACTACTCAGAGAATGGCAATAGAAAGAGTGCATAATACTGCATACCATTTTGTTAATTTGTCTGAAACAGCAAACAAAACAGTCATGGAGCCATTGGTCTCTTTCTGCTTCATAATAAGGTTATTCCCAGGGTCTTTCTTGGGCAGTGTTGTATGTTAAATGGTGCATTTATATAACAATTGTTATCCAAAGCACCAAATTCACCCATTCACTCACACATTCACACACCGATGGCGGAGACAACCATGCAAGGTGCCGACCTGCTCATCGGGAGCAGTTGGGGGTTAAGTGTCTTGCTCAAGGACACTTCGACACGCTGCCCGGGAGGAGCGGGAATCGAACCGGGAACCTTCCAACTACCAGACGACTGCTCTACCTCCTGCGCCACTGTCGCCTCCTAAAAGATGATCCAGGTAGGCTACTTTTCATAGAAGGAAGATAGAAGATAGAAGGAACAGACAGTCACACACACAATTAGTCTTGTCGTGGGTTTAAAAGGGGTGAGGCTTCATAATTGACCTGTCTCAAACCCTGCCCCTTTTCTTGATCCTCCAATCACAGCTGTCGCTTACCTCTGACTTCCTCGTACAAACAAAGTTTGTACGAGGAAGTCAGAGGTAAGCGACAGCTGTGATTGGAGGATCAAGAAAAGAGGGCAGGGTTTTGAGACAGGTCCATTGCATTGAAGTTCAGTGCAGCTTTTCCTATTATTATAAAATAACACAGCATAACAAAGCTTAGCGAACAAGTGAATGCCCACTGCCCATTCTCTCACGAGACATTAAGCCTCAATCAGACTTAAAAAGACTTCCTCATCCTGGGTTTGATTTACTTTTCATTTCAGCCCCAGCATCTTGAAATACACAGAAAGGCTAGTAGGATATGCAAAACACATGCATATCAATTGTGGGAAAAGTGTCTAAATTTGCTTTGATGTTCTCCGTTGCTGCTCTTCTGTTTGTAGACACTTGGACCAAGATTGAGACAGCTTCTCCTGCAAGCCAAGAGATAAGAGTGTTCCTCTGTCTAGAGACACTTGGACCAAGAGGTGTCTTTAGGGACGACCTCATGACCTTTTATTAAAAAGGTTGAGATCCACTGGGCTACAATATAGCCCTACATACAAAGTGCAAAATGGAAATCATAAGCCCTCCCCTTACCCAGAGAGGCTCAGTCCACCCCCCCCCCCCCCCCCCCCCTCCAGCGTGTTGTGACGGCTTGTGGAAATGGTGAGTGTGTGAATTATTTTTTTTACGGTAATGACAACTAAAGGTTACAGTAATTACATCAAAGCACAGCTCAGGTCGGGGCTGCAGTGATGAGGGGGCGTGTCTGTCCGACTGGCCCTGCCAAGGTGGGGGAAAAGTGGAGAGGGGGCGGGGGGGTATCACTCTCTCTCTCTCTCTCTCTCGCACACGCACACACACAATCACGCTGTAGAAGGAGAGACACAATTCACTGTATAGAGAGAGAGAGGATAGAGAGAACGAGGATAGAGAGAGGCAGAGCGAGAGAGAGCAAGACAGAGAGAAAGTGAGAGAGATAGACAGAGCCAGAGAGAGAGAACCAGACAGATACAGAGATAGATAGATACAGAGAGAGAGCGACAGAGAGACGGAGGGAAAGAGAGACACACAGAGAGACAGAGAGAGAGTGAGACAGAGAGCGAGAGAGAGAGAGAGCGAGAGAGAGGAAAAGGCCAGGGACGGGTCAGTCAGAGTGAGAGAGAAAGAGATAGAGATGGACAGAAAGACAGAGACAAAGAGAGAGAGACAGAGAGACAGAGATAGAGAGGAAAAGGCCAGGGACCGGTCAGTCTAGAGTGACATGAAGAGGGCGGGGCATGCTGGTCCCCACTATTCTCCCAGAAGAGCGTCCAGGGAAAGCACTCCCACCCTGACGCTGCCACGTCCTCTGGGCTTATGACCTAACCTTGTTTCATCAGTCCAGGTCATTAGGGAGTCTATTCATAGTCTCTCACCACGTGTCATACATCTGCTCATCCATGGGTGTAGGGCTGTCATCTGTCCCCAAGAATACCATTCCAATATGAATAGGCTGAGATTCAATTCAAATATTAACCCCTTAACTCTTTGGACGCCAGACCCGAGGATAATCGGGTTATCTCGTCGACCGTTCAGCGCCACACCCGAGTATAGTCGTGTTTTCATATTTTTTTTCTTCTTTTATTCGATATTTCCATTAATTACAGGCACACGGACTCTGGGTTAACATGGGGAATCATCCTGAGAATGCCAAAGTGCAATACCGGCCGCATCCACCCAGGTGGCAGTATCGAGCACCCTTTGAAACATTACATCTTTGCCTGTGCGTCGATCAAATGTCTCCGGGCGCACTTTTCTTTGTCGGGCGGGTATCCCGATCGCATTGAGAAGCGGCTAATGCCTCCGATGCATCTGTTGTGGTAGATTATGTTGGCGACACGATGGACACCAGTACTTGGACTCGCGATCAGACAATCGGAATATTCTTTTTGGGGTACCTCCTAGTGAATTATTGATTGATTGATTATATCAATCCTGCTTTAATCCAACCATGATTTCACCTCGATCGCAACGTGTGTGTGTAACGTTACTCCACAACGTATGCTGTTGGTGATGATCAAAGCATCAAAAAACGACCCCCCCCCCCCCTTTCATGCATTCATGATGAAACATAATACCCATTATATATATTTGATTTGGAAATAGTAGCGTGTCCAGGCGAGAAACGGCACCGCTTTTAGTGAAATTCACGTTTTGCTGCATATCGTCGTTTTCTGGGATTAGACAGGATCACTCTAAAACTATACTCAT
>NC_140166.1:210658521-210705414 GCF_963971535.1 Notolepis coatsorum
GTTAAACTGACCCTGGAGCAGCTCACAGTGGAGCAGTCCTCTAGTTAAAACAGTTAAACTGACCCTGGAGCAGCTCACAGTGGAGCAGTCCTCTAGTTAAAACAGTTAAACTGACCCTGGAGCAGCTCACAGTGGAGCAGTCCTCTAGTTAAAACAGTTAAACTGACCCTGGAGCAGCTCACAGCGGAGCAGTCCTCTAGTTAAAACAGTTAAACTGACCCCGGAGCAGCTCACAGTGGAGCAGTCCTCTAGTTAAAACAGTTAAACTGACCCTGGAGCAGCTCACAGTGGAGCAGTCCTCTAGTTAAAACAGTTAAACTGACCCTGGAGCAGCTCACAGTGGAGCAGTCCTCTAGTTAAAACAGTTAAACTGACCCTGGAGCAGCTCACAGTGGAGCAGTTCTCTAGTTAAAACAGTTAAACTGACCCTGGAGCAGCTCACAGCGGAGCAGTCCTCTAGTTAAAACAGTTAAACTGACCCCGGAGCAGCTCACAGTGGAGCAGTCCTCTGGTTAAAACAGTTAAACTGACCCTGGAGCAGCTCACAGCGGAGCAGTCCTCCAGTTAAAACAGTTAAACTGACCCCGGAGCAGCTCACAGCGGAGCAGTCCTCTAGTTAAAACAGTTAAACTGACCCTGGAGCAGCTCACAGTGGAGCAGTCCTCTAGTTAAAACAGTTAAACTGACCCTGGAGCAGCTCACAGTGGAGCAGTCCTCTAGTTAAAACAGTTAAACTGACCCCGGAGCAGCTCACAGTGGAGCAGTCCTCTAGTTAAAACAGTTAAACTGACCCTGGAGCAGCTCACAGTGGAGCAGTCCTCTAGTTAAAACAGTTAAACTGACCCTGGAGCAGCTCACAGTGGAGCAGTCCTCTGGACCAGTTAAAACAGTTAAACTGACCCTGGAGCAGCTCACAGTGGAGCAGTCCTCTAGTTAAAACAGTTAAACTGACCCTGGAGCAGCTCACAGTGGAGCAGTCCTCTAGTTAAAACAGTTAAACTGACCCTGGAGCAGCTCACAGTGGAGCAGTCCTCTAGTTAAAACAGTTAAACTGACCCCGGAGCAGCTCACAGTGGAGCAGTCCTCTAGTTAAAACAGTTAAACTGACCCTGGAGCAGCTCACAGTGGAGCAGTCCTCTAGTTAAAACAGTTAAACTGACCCTGGAGCAGCTCACAGTGGAGCAGTCCTCTAGTTAAAACAGTTAAACTGACCCTGGAGCAGCTCACAGTGGAGCAGTCCTCTAGTTAAAACAGTTAAACTGACCCCGGAGCAGCTCACAGTGGAGCAGTCCTCTGGACCAGTTAAAACAGTTAAACTGAGTTGGTTTGCGCTCCAGCTCTAACAGTGAGAAATGGGAGGGGATGAGCAGCATGCGATCCTTTCCCTCTCCTTTCTTTCTCTCTTCGATCCTCTCTATACCGTGTTTCAGTGAGAATTAAAAAGGTCATAGTTGGTTATAGTCTGAACAAAGTCTCTACTCGTTCAGGCCGCATGTTGAAGAGTAAAGACCCTGTATGTTCCAACAACTGACGGCAAAGTATTTTGGTACAACAATAACAGTGATCAAAAGGTTTCGACTCTGGGATCGCTGCGTCTTTGTCCATCTTGTCCTCTTCGGTCTGTGTGTCAGAATTGGGCTCTTCTTCTCTCTCCACTTCCGTTTTCATTTTTGGAAAAAGCTCTTCAAACATGTTGAGGTTTGCCTCATTTCCCTGTACAAACACAGTCCCTCTATTGGTGTAGTAAGAGACTGTAATGACTGGGTGTCCAGGGTCTCATCACAGAACACATCCAAGTGTCCTCCTCGTGTCTTTTCTTGCCTCTAGCTCTACTGCTCTGCGTTGCTTTGGTTGTTATGCCCCGTTTCCATGGCAACACACAAGGTCAGCTGCTTTCTTGTCCGCTCAGTTACAGTAGTAGTTGGCAGCAGATTTTTGACAGTTGTCTTCTTGTTACCATGTAATGTCTGGTGTAGATCCTCTTCCCTTTGGATGCAAGTGTTGATCGTAGAGTTATCTTTTTCATTCCGTTTAGTTTTTCAATTAGAACATGAATATATTTTAGGAGTTCTCTCTCTCTCTCTCTCTACCTTTCTACCTCTCTCTCTACCCCTCACTCTACCTCTCTCTCCTGCTTCAATCTATCTCTCTCTCCCTCTCTCTCTCTCTCTGCACCTCTATCTCGACCACTCTCTCCCTCTACAACTCTCCCTCTCTCTCTCTACCTCTCTACCTCTCTCACACTCCGGGGGGCCACCCTCACTTGTTGGCATGTACTGCTTGGTCTTATTACATGCCTGCGCACGCACACACACACACACACACACACGCACACACACACACACACGCACACACACTCTATATAGTCTAGTTGTGTGTGTGTGTGTGTGTGTGCGTGTGCGTGTGTGTGGCCCTTATAGATTACTCTCCAGCTGAGCCTCTCCTTCCACATGTGTGTATATTTGTGTGTGTGAGGGTGTGCGCTCCTGTATGTGTGTGTGTGTGTGTGTGTGTGTGTGTGTGCAGCAGAGTCCAGAAGGCCCTTGAAATATGCACAGCGCCCAATGCATAATGCATGACCACAGCAGGGGAAGAAAAATAACTCTTGAGCTGCAAGGATCTCCACCTCTCTCTCTCTCTCTCTCTCCCTCTCTCCCCACCTCTCTCTCCCTCTCCACCTCTCTCTCTCTCTCTCTCTCTCTCTCCCTCCCCCCCTCTCGACCTGCCTGGTGATGCATATGTTTTAAATACCAACCGCCGGTCAGGGTCATTTCTGGGTCAGGAGGGAGGGAGGGAGGGAGGGCAGAGGAGAGAGGGAAATGAGGTGAGATTGCAGGTCACAAGGCAGACCGCCCATTCTCACACTCAGCGGACAGGGAGAGGAGGGAGATGAGAAGGGAGGAGAGGGAGAGGAGGAGCAGGGAGGAGAGGGGAGGCGAGAGGGAGAGGAGGAGCAGGGAGGAGAGGGGAGGTGAGAGGGAGAGGAGGAGCAGGGAGGAGAGGCGAGGAGAGAGGGAGGAGAGGGGAGGTGAGGGGAGGGGAGGTGAGAGGGAGAGGAGGAGAGGGGAGGTGAGAGGGAGAGGAGCAGGGAGGAGAGGGGAGGCGAGAGGGAGGAGAGGGGAGGTGAGGGGAGGCGAGAGGGAGAGGAGGAGAGGGGAGGTGAGAGGGAGAGGAGGAGAGAGGGAGAGGAGGAGCAGGGAGGAGAGGGGAGGCGAGAGGGAGAGGAGGAGAGGGGAGGAGAGAGGGAGAGGCGGGAGATGAGGAGTAGGGAGGAGAGAGGGGAGGCGAGAGGAGGAGAGAGGGAGAGGAGGAGCATGGAGGAGAGGGAGAGGAGGAGCAAGGAGGAGAGGGAGAGGAGGAGCAGGGAGGATATGGGAGGCGAGAGGGAGAGGAGGAGCAGGGAGGATATGGGAGGTATGAGGGAGAGGAGGAGCAGGGAGGTGAGAGGGAGAGGAGGAGCAGGGAGGAGAGGGGAGGTGAGAGGGACAGGAGCAGGGAGACAAGGGAGAGGAGGAGCAGGGAGGTGAGAGGGAGAGGAGGGACATGGAGGAGAGAGGGAGAGGAGTTGAGATTGCAGGTCACAAGGCAGACCGCCCATTCTCACACTCAGCGGACAGGGAGAGGAGGGAGATGAGAAGGGAGGAGAGGGGAGGCGAGAGGGAGAGGAGGAGCAGGGAGGAGAGGGGAGGCGAGAGGGAGGAGAGGGGAGGTGAGAGGGAGAGGAGGAGCAGGGAGGAGAGGGGGAGGAGGAGCAGGGAGGAGAGGGGAGGCGAGAGGGAGGAGAGGGGAGGCGAGAGGGAGAGGAGGAGAGGGGAGGTGAGAGGGAGAGGAGCAGGGAGGAGAGGGGAGGCGAGAGGGAGAGGAGGAGCAGGGAGGAGAGGGGAGGTGAGAGGGAGAGGAGGAGAGGGGAGGTGAGATGGAGAGGCATCATGACCCCACCAGGCGGTCACTTAGTGACACCGCCCCCCACATCGCCAGCGTATTCGGATCCGGCCCCTCCAAGAGCGGGCCCTTTCCCCCCAATAGCACACCGCCTGGCATACTGACCCTGCAGAACAGGCAGTCAGCACGGCCGTAAACACTCTCCAACGGAAGCAGGCAGCGTACCGGGGAAACCAGGCAACAGGCTGTAACCCGAGCCTGGAGCACTGCGGACGAGACAGGCGCCAAAGGAGTCGGCTGAAAACCGCCGCCCCGGCGGAAGGGGCGTATGCTGGCGCGGTTGATCACCATGACAAAGCCTCCTTTAAAAACCCCCACCCAGAGGGGTTGAGGCAGAGAAGGCTGACATGATTGGCAGACGTCATGAACGTGCAGGGGCACACTCAACCGGACAACCCGGGAGTTGACACTGCTCCAACACACCAGGGAACCAACCACCATGTCGTTACCCTATGCGGTGGTTGTTCCTATAACCCCTCAGGAAAAACTCCAAAACACAGCTGCGGGTGTCATACCGCAGTACAAGTGTTGCAGTTTTAAAAAAAAAAAAGGGGGTTATTCCAGGCCTACGGGTTGACGAACATTACTTCGGACCGGGCCCGGCGGCACGGGAAGCACAGAGTTACCAGAGGAGGTCCAAGACCACCCCAACAGCCCCATCCACGCCACGCGTGAGAGAGGAGCGAAAAGAATGGAGAACCAGCCCCAAGCACACCGCCCTTGGTATTCCCAGGCGGTCTCCCAACCAAGTACTAACCAGGACCAAACCAGCGTAGCGGCCGAGATCGAACGAGATCGGGCGTGTACAGGTTGGCATGGCCGTAAGCCATTACGACAGTGCAGAGTACAATATGTACCCAACAAGGGTCTCCATAGAGCCTAACCCTGCGACACCCGGACCGACCTGGCATTTTTCCCCCCGAAAAAAGCACAAGTCCCTCAGGGTACCAGAACAGCAGATCTGCATCCCCGGCGGACAACGGGTTCAACTGACCTGGACCAGCGTGACCAGAACCAGTCCCGTGCCCTAACCACGCCGATATGCCTACTCCAGGAGAAGGGGCAGATATGCGTGTTGATCTTAAAACATGAAAAGAAGGCGCCACCCAGACGGTCGGTGCGAACCGCGCCTGGTGGCCCACCCCAAGCGCGTGAGACCCCTCTACATATGTTCAGATCCATTCCGTCATCATCCCCCAGATATGAACGAGAATCCGTCGATAACCAATACAGGTCGTCGGAAGAGGAAAAAACCTCCATCCCAGTTGCTTTATAAAAACGCTGTTTTAACCACAAGCAACCAAGGCGTGCTAGTCACCCGCCTGATCTTCAACAGAACACCCCGAGCTAGCACTTAACGTGCGTCGGGACACAACCACATCAATGAACAGGCTATTTAGACCTTTCAGTGAATCCCCAAGGCGCCCAGGGGAACGACAAGAGGGGTGTGGTGCTTCCTAAACTCCCAACTCTTTTTAATAAAAAAGAAGGAAGCACCAACAGTATGAATCCCAGTCTACACAGCCGAGGGTAAAAACTGTTTATATTTTTACATCCAGTCACCCCTTCCACAGAGGATTTAGACCGAAATTCCCCAGAAAGCCTACCCACGTGAGTCGTAGAATGAAAAAGCCATGGCAACTGCGAGTCACGTGACCAACTGACTCAAGTTACACATAAAATCGAGCGTAGCGGACCCGTAAGTCCTACGCTCTAACCCGACACTTTGACACCACATACCTTACGTAAAGATCTAACTCACGGAAGCCATAGTCATAGCAACGTAACGTACGCTATGACGGGGGGAAACCCCACACACAACTCCTGTTTGTAATAGGAGCATAGTCAGGACAACCCTTCCCCCCCCCCCCCCCCCAGCCAAGGCGTTTAACGGCTTGGCCCTGACTGGCCCAACAGGAGATGAGAAAACCCATTCGACCAATCAAGTGGGAAGGAGGGGTTTATTCGGCACCCCCTCACAAAACCCTTCCCCCTGCACACAATAACAACTGTAGCATATGAAAACCTTTGGTAGAAAGCCAATGAATAGCGCAAGCTAATACAATGCATGCTACCCACAGAATGTGAACAGGGTTTACAACAAAACCAAGTCGTGTGCGTGTGTGAATCCTACACCCGCATTCCATGTTGTACATAGAAAAACACTGATATAGAGTATAACGGCTAGGCCGTGGAACGTGTGTATACGAGCATTACTGCATGTTATGTGTGTCATGTGCCCTGATCAGGCGTTCCTAGTGTGATGTGTCATGTCTAGATGTAGTCCTTTGTCATGGTGTGTAGTCCCTATTGTTTTCCCCCCAGGTGTACCCAATTACCATTACCCCAGGTGTGTGTTGTCTCGTCATTCCCTTGTGTATAAGTAGTCTGTCATCCCTTCCGTCTGGTGCTGATCCTGTCTGTATAGCCCTGTGTTTGTCTGTCTATTATTTGAGGTTCATTTCAGTTACGAAAACCATGGTAACTATTAATTAAAATATTCTTTAGTTAGATACTTTGGCTGCCGTCTCCTTATTGTGTAACATTGACAAGTTAACGAGCCTTCCTGTAGTCAATGGTTACGTAATACTGCAACTAACACAACAGTGTTGTAGTTCAACATTACTTTGTGTGTAAGCAACAGACCATACAACCAGCATGTGGAGCGTCAGGCCGAGATAGAAACCCTTCTATAACCGAGTGAATGCTGCAGACCTTGCTTTAATCTCATAACACGAACGTAACTCATCCATCAATGCATACCAATGTAGATTCACACTTTTCAACCTCATCATATTTTGGTGAAGAAACACACAGTTTGTTTAACCAAAAAATACAGTCCCCCTTTAGGGGACTTTTTATTTAATCAACAAATAATATGAGAGGGCCGGGGAGGGGTAAACAGTGGGGACCGCATGGGTAAAAAAGTCACTGTCTAGCGGCGTCTGCTGCCTTGAGCCGCTCGGGCTTTGCCACCCCGAGAAGCCCCGGAGGGACGGTAGGCAATCGGTTGCTGGTCTCGTTGATCCCTACCGTCACCTCCGGTCGTAGATGGGCCGGCTACAGCAGCAGCACAGTCTCTCCTCCTGGCCTTCGTCGACGGGCCAGCAGTGGCGATGGAGGCATTGGCAGCCACGGCGGAGGAACCTCGACGACGCGGAAGCCTTCCGACTCCACCGGCGATGACGGGAGGCGGAAAATGGGGTTGGAGCACGGATCTCTCCTCTGCCATCTCTCTGCATGTTGAGGTCATCAGCTGCAGGGCCTTCCCGAATAGTCCAGCATCGGAGAGGGTGGCCGTCAGAAGAGGAGACCTCTTCTTCTCCGGCACATGGGCCTGCTCCAGCCAAAGGTGGCGCTGGATCAGAGTAGCCAGGGCGCGCACTTTCCCAGAGGCTATGGCTTGCACCTGGGTCAGATGCAGGACAGCTCCTGCCGCCTGGGTGAGCTGATCATGTTGTACCTCCGACCGCTCCGTGCCGCCCGTCATTATCCCGGATACAAATCTAGCCAGCTGTGCGATGTTAGACGCAGCAGCCAGCGATTGTGTACCCGCGATGAATGACTGGTCACTCCAATACGCCAACCGCCTAGCCGATCTTCCTTGGAGAACCGGCTTGCATAACGGCTCCCACACCACATCCGGACAGAGGAGAGCGGCCATCGGCCTATCAAGCCGTGGCACACCCTCTCTCATACCTTCAACCAAACCCACCACCCGCGTAACTGGTACGTAGGCGGGAGTGAGGCCCATGATGTGGGACACCACCTGGCCCCGACGAACATAGGCCCCCATTGAGGGGAAAAATGGGTAGACAACGTCCACCCCTCTCACCGGGCGACGCTGCCAGAGATGACCTATTAAATCATCGGGGACAGGAGCAGGCAGTGGCTGCGGCAGCGGCACGCCGTTTGCAGCGGCCGCCACCGCCATAAGCTCGGGGAACAAAGCCTGCAGTTCCCCCTGCAGACTTTCCTCCACCGAACCCGCATCCCTCACATGCAGCAGGCTGCGACTGGTTAAGGAGCCACAGTCTGATGTGGCTGATAGTAGGGCATCCTGCTGAAGAGGCCGAGGGGTTTCCCCGACATCCTCGAACAAGGCGCCCCAAGGAGACATATCACCCCCCTCCAGTGTTACCTGGATGGGTGGGATATTCGTCTCTACTGGGCCTTCAAACAAGAACCCGTCCGCCTCTACCATGCAATCCTCTGTTTCCATTGGACAGCTAGAGACCGACGCATCCTCGCTGGTCTCCAGCAATTCCCCAAACCCAGGCCGTTCACGTCTGCAGGACACCATCTTGCGACGGGACCGAGCAGACGCAAAAAGCTTGCGTCTCAAATCCTCCGGAACCAACGGAACCGGCCGTTCAACAACGGACGATTCCCCGGAACCAGAGCCAGGACCAGGCCATCGCAGAGTCGACGGCACCGGTGCACTGGCTCCTCGGAGAGGCAAACTACCCATCGGATGCCTACCGGGTAGGGGTGGACGGTATGGTCTAAAATGTATATCACGGTATAATTTGAAGCATAGACGGTAACGGTATATATCACGGTATCAGTGTTTCCGTTGCTAGAAGCATATGTAGCTGCAGAGCCGCAGAACCATGGGCGCTTTCAGGAGCCATTGGCAATTCAGCCGTTGGGTGGGGGGGCGCTGTTGAGCGGGCCTGTGACCAGACCTAAAAGCGCCCATGGTTCTGCGGCTCTGCAGCTACATGCTATTCGCAACTCCACTGCTGCAGCCGTCCTCCCGCTGCAGCCGTCGTTATCATAACACTACACACATATCATAATGTTTACAGCAAACTGTAGTTGATCACCAGGTATGTTTTATTAACGTAGAATAATTCATATAAGAAAAACGATAGGGAAATCCCTTACCTTTCTCCACTGGTTAAAAATGCCAGGAACTGAAATTGAAACTTGCTGTGCGCCGCGGTGATATGTGTTTATTATGAAATGACAATTGCGTGTTGACACGCCCACTGCGCGAAGCCTCCTAAATAACTTTTTCCAGTTTGCACATATCTATTATCTATGACTAATTCTATCTATTTTTAGGGGCAAATGCGATTGAAATAGTCACGCTGTGGTTACATGATGTCATTGCTCTTTTAGAGCTGCTCTACCGGTTACACGGTATAGTCAAAATCCATACCGTAGAGCAAATTCATACCGTTTATACCGTATACCGTTTATACCGTCCACCCCTACTACCGGGCGTGGCTGCAGACCACGAACGCGGCAACAGCCCTGCACCAGAACGCACAATGGAGGCGGGAATGGAGAACCGCTGGTGAAGAGTGGTTCTACGACTCTCCGAAGTAGACATTATGACTTAGATTTTTCTCTTGAATATTTATGAGAGAAGAAAAAAATAAGCACAATGTAAACTCGTCTCAACTTTCTTCAACTAGCAACCTCGTCAAGTACCGAAGGCACTTCCTTGTGGTGAAAGCGAAGAAGGAGGCGAGTAGGTGGCCACACACCTGCTTATGAAGGTAAGCTGATAGGGGTGTGGTCAGACGGATGTAAAGGTACATTGTGGAATTCTTTATTCAGTGCGCGAGCGAGGTACAGTGCAGTAGTGACGCAGAGCGGAGCCATACGATACAGAACATACAACCCTGTCGTAACATACAACCCTGTCATAAGATATAACCCTGTCGTAACATACAACCCTGTCATAAGATACAACCCCGTCAGATGGAGCACACATCATAACATGGTCAGGTCTGTAGCCGTTGTTCTGTAGTCGTAGTACTAGTGAGGTCTGTAGCTGTTGTTCTGTAGTTGTGGTACTAGTGAGGTCTGTAGCTGTTGTTCTGTAGTCGTGGTACTAGTGAGGTCTGTAGCTGTTGTTCTGTAGTCGTGGTACTAGTGAGGTCTGTAGCTGTTGTTCTGTAGTCGTGGTACTAGTGAGGTCTGTAGCTATTAGGGGTGTAACGATGCATCGATTAATCGAAATGCATCGATTCTAATGTGACGATTCAACTGCATCGATTTGAATATGTTAGAATCGATTATAATCGAAATTAATCTAATGTTTGATGTTTTTTTTTGTGTGTATTGTTTTTATTGACCTATAGTCCATTCATGCTGAGTGAATCAGTTTCCCCAGCCACATTTGTGTATTCAACATTTTTTGGGGAATTAACTGATAGAAAATGTATCGAAAATTAATCGAATCGTGGTCAAATGAAGAGATTTCATGATGCATTGAATCGTTGCCTGAATAATCGTAATCGAAATGAATCGTTGTGACGTCGCATCGTTACACCCCTAGTAGCTATTGTTCTGAAGTCATGGTACTAGTTAGCTCGCTACAGAAATGAGAAGCCTTTTTCTTTACTTGAGCCCCAAACCCTCTCTTCCCCACCAAACAACAAACACACAGAAACACAAACAGTAGTAATGGGTGACTTTAACTTACAATGAGCTCTCTGAGGCCTATGAAGGACTGCTGTGCAGAGTCGGCTGTGGGGACCTGTCTCTTGGTGGCTGCTTGTTCTCCCAAGAACCGTACCATCAGGTCCTTCACTGCATCCCCCTACAACAACAACAACAACAACAACAACAACAACAACAACAACAACAACACAGATTAACACTTTGCCGCCCAACCACGAGTAGGGGTGGGACGATACATCGATCCAGATCGATACATCGATGTAATTATCAACAATCGAATCGGATCGATGCGATGTAATAAGATCGATTCATATCGATACTCTTATTTTTAAAATCCTGTGGCGAGTCTCATATCCGCCCAAGAACAACAGCAGTAGCTCCGTGTGTGTAGACGTTACAGCATAGCATTCTCCCTTTCTGTGTGTGTGTGTGCGCGCGTCTTTGGAAAGACCAGATGAGGTCAGAGGAGTTTGATGTTTAAATGTTATTATTTATTTATTATTATTATTATAGGCCTATACATGATCATGCAACATCAACAAATTGTTGTAGGAATGGTTTGGGAGAGGGAGGTTGTGAGTTTTGAGTTCCAAAAAATTTAGCTTAAAGTTTAAAGCTCAATATATAAAAACGTGGCACTTTACAGTGAACAGGAGGTCTATTTGTATTAAAAACAATAGATTGATTTTCCTTTAAATGTCTGGAAGAGCTCAAAAATACAAATGTCAAATGATATTTTCATTACCTTTTTTTTGTTGATCTAAATGTTACTGATTGTGTTAAATGGGCATATGATATCATCTCATATCGATCGCAGGCACCTGAATCTAATCGTATCGTATTGTATCGTGAGAGACTTTGTGATATCGGCAAATATCGTATCGTTGTCCAAAGAATCGATATCGTATCGTATCATGACGAAACTGGTGATTCCCACCCCTAACCACGAGTCAACTCGGGTTTCGGTGCCATGCGTTGAGGACCAGAGCCACGAGTTAACTTGTGGCAAGTTGTTATCGTTTTATTCCATATTAATAAAGGGATCAAGATCCCAGATCGACTCTGCAGATTTACCCGCCTCCTTGAAATCAGCAACATGCAATACGGGCCAGATCCTCTTAGGGGCGCCATCGCTCCACTGCAGTATCATTGTGGGCGAGTGGATACTTTTTTTTTTTACAGTCTATGGGCGTTTCATTTTAGCCTGATCCCAAGCCAACAGCATGCACCGTTGATCACGGTTCGAAGCGCAGATTTCAGCCTGGAATAATGGGATTTATGATCAGCCAATGGACATATCCATCTACCAGATGCCAATGAATAATGGGGAAATGCTGCCGGCGATCACATGGGCTGACGGTAGGACCCTCTTCACCCAAATTACAGCCGGATCAGACATTGTTGTAAAACGCAAGCAATCGATCAGTGAATGTGGCTACTTGCACGGACACACTATTGCTAATCAATAATACTAATCGGCGTCCCCCGCCTCCCCCATTTCATCCATAGATGCTCTGTAATAGTCCGGATGATAAGCCGTTTGTTTTATTTCATTCGAATATATACAACAGAAATGCCGTTCGATATAACGTGAGTAGCCTTTAGCCTCATATCTAGCTTTCCAGAAAAAATATGAGACGAAAACTGCTTATATTCACGACGCTATAAAATGACAACCAACCGATGTATTTTTTTTTCTTTAAGCCATTATGAAGGCACGGTTTATGCACTCAAGTGACAATGAGAATGGACAGATAGCAATACTATAAAGTATATATATAGCTATCCAAAAGTACATCGGTTTGTTTACAAAGCGTTGTCCTCCAGCCACATATTAGATGGCGAGGGCCGGTCGTCAATGTGTTAACACTTTGCCGCCCAACCACGTATAAATACGGGTTTCGAATCCATGCGTTGTGGACAGAATCACGTATAAAGCCGTGGCAAGTTGTTATTGCTTTTATTCCATTTTAATAACCGGGTCAAGGTCGCGGATCGGCACTGCATATATTCCCTAGTCTGTGAAATCGAGAACGTGCAATAAGGCCAGATCCTCTTAGGGGCGCCATCGCTCCACTGCAGTATGCCCTGTGGGCGAATGGACCACTTTTTTTTTCTTTCTTTCAATGGAGTATTTTAGTACCCGGATCCTGAACCAGCATCATGTACCATGGATTACGTTTCGAATCGCAGATTTCACCATGGAATAAGGGGATTTATCATCAGCCAATGGACATCTCGATCTACCAGATGCCGATCGATAACGGGGAAATGCTCGGGGGTATCTCACCGGCTCATGGTAAGATCTTTTTCACATAAATTACAGCCGGATCAGAGCTTGCTATGATACGCAACCAGCCGAGCAGCGTATGTGGCTAGTTACACGACCACTGTTATTGGTAATCAATAATAATAATCAACGTCCCCCGCCCCCCCCCCCCCCCCCCCCTTTGATGCATACATGCTTTGGGACAGTCCCGATGATATGCAGTTTGAGTTATTTCTTTAGCATATGTAAAACAGAAATGCCGTTGAATATAACGTTAGCAGCTATTAGCCCTATAACTAGCCTTCCAGAAAATATACGAGACAAAATCCGCTATAATGCTTATATTCACGGCGCTATAAAATGACAACCTATTGATGCATTTTTTTTTCTTTAAGCCATTTTGAAGGGACGGTTTATGAACTCAATTGACAATGAGAATGGACAGATAGCAATACTATAAAGTATAGATTTAGCTGTACAAAAAGACACCGGTCTGTTTACAAAAGCTGGTCCTCAACCACTATATTAGACGCATCCCAGCGGTCGCCAATGTGTTAATGTGTCATTCTGTTTGAGTAGGCCTAATTTTCATACATACATGGGCATGGTAACCTGAACAGGACATTTCTAGACCGTTTCAATGGCATGCTCGCTAACTTGCTATTTCATTTTAACAACATGGTTTGACATTAACACATTCGGGGCCATTGGGATGCGTCTAATAAATCTCTAGAGGACCGGCAAATGTAAACAGACGTGGGGCTGTTTGTAGAGCTAAATCTATACTTTATACTAGTATTGCTATCTGTCCATTCTCATTGCCAATTGAGACCATAAACCGTCCCTTCAAAATGGCTTAAAGAAGAACAAATTTCATCAATATGTTCTCATTTTATAGCGCCGTGAATATAAGCGTTATACGGGATTTCGGCTAGGATATTTCCTGGAAGGCGAGATAAAGGGCAAATAGCTACTACCGTTATATCTAATGGCATTTCCGTTATACATATGCTACAGAAATAACTCAAACTGCATATGATCGGCACGATCCTCAAGCATGTATGCATGAAAGGGGGGGGCGGGGGATGTCGTTTCTGATTATTGATTACCAATAACCGCGTTAGCCTCATTAGCCTCATTCATTGATCGGATGGATGGCTATCAAAACAAGGCCCGAACGGGATGTACTTTACGTGAAAAAGATCTTACCATGGGCCGGTGGGATCCCCCCGAGCATTTCCCCATTATCGTAGGGCTGGGCGATATAACGATAAATATTGCGATATATTTTAATAATCGATATCGAATATCGAAAAAACCTTTTTTTTTGGACCTGCAACAGGGCAGTTTTAAAACCAGAGACAGTGGACAGACTTGTCTTTCTTGCCTGCAACTTAAAGTAATGGCTTTGCTTGTCCAAATGACAATACTGACCAAATTGAGATTTATTTTTCTCTTGTCCATTTATTTTGTTTGCTTTCTAATTTAAAATACAGTTTGAAACTGTCTGTACACAGTAGGCTATGTGTGCTAGCAGAGCTAGACTCCAGTCACGAGTCACGGTGCACATGTGCGGTGGTTTGTCCACCAAAAAAGCGCCAAAAGATCGAAAATAAACTAGCAGAGCCAGAACTGTTCAACTCCCCTGGAGCCACAGCCAGCAGAGAAGCCGGTTTACTTTCACTTTTAAACCAGCTGCAGCCTGAGAACTGGAGTGTGAGGGGATGTAACACTAAAGATGGCGGCAACGACAAAGAATTGCTGCAAAATAAACATACATCTGTTGTTTAAAAGATTTTTTTTCTTTTTAACTTATAACAATTTCGATAATTAATTAATTTCGATTTTTTTGCCATATCGCCCCCAGCCCTACTTTATCGATCGCCATCTGGTAGATCGATATGTCCATTGGCTGATGATAAATCCCCTTATTGCATAGTGAAATCTGCGATGCAAAACGCAATCCAAGCTACAGGCTGCAGATCCAGAATCGAGCTAAATGAAAACTCCATTGAAAGTAAAAAAAAAATAGTTCATCGTTCAGCCACAGGGCACACTCCATTATCGTGACAGCGCCCCTAAGAGGATCTGGCCGGTAATGCACGTTGGTGAATTCAAAGAGTAGGGTAAATCTGCAGTGCCGCTCGGCGACCTTGAATAGGTTATTAAAATGGAATAAAAGCCAAAACAACTTGCCACGGATATATCCGTGCTTCTGTCCACAACGGGTGGAATCGAAACACGGAGATATCCGTTGTTCATCCCCATTGTGTTAAACACTTAAACTTGAAAACAGCTGATGATTCTCTCATGTAAGGCTAAACTTAACCCAAAATGTCATTATATTTAAGCGCTTGACATATTTATAGAACCTTGCTGCACACCAGGAGGCTCTTCCATCCTCAAGTTCAAGTTTCATGTTTTGTTTTATTTGTCACACATAAGGTACAGGTACATACTTGGTTCTGTATGAGCCTCCTCCTAACAAACTCACTATATCAAATCACACCAGGGGGCCGTTCCCTCCTAACAAACTCAGAGAGTAGGAAGAGTGTTGAGAGCTCTAAGGGTAGCAGAGAGTAGGAAGAGTGTTGAGAGCTCTAAGGGTAGCAGAGAGTAGGAAGAGTGTTGAGAGCTCTAAGGGTAGCAGAGAGTAGGAAGAGTGTTGAGAGCTCTAAGGGTAGCAGAGAGTAGGAAGAGTGTTGAGAGCTCTAAGGGTAGCAGAGAGTAGGAAGAGTGTTGAGAGCTCTAAAGGCGCTCCCATAGTCCAGCAGACTGTACACAGAGCAGACTCCGCGGAGGTCCGCGCGGACTCTTTGAGCCTTCATAGTCGAGCGGACCTCCATGGACCAATTTCCTAGATGTCACGCGCCAGTTTACACAATTGTCCCCACGCTGTTCAACTTCTGTCATGTCGTCGTCATCCGATGTCAAAATAAAGAGTATGTTATCTCCGTTTCCAATATTTCGATAATAAAACGGGCAGTTTTACGCACTTGAATAACAGGTATATAGGCAGCGAGATGCAATGTACCGTATAGGCTTGAGGTGGACAGCGCGTGGTGCTGAAAAGACACGCATTGCATGAAATAAAAGCACCAGTTTTATTTCAAAATATTGGAAACGGAGATAACATTCTATGTTATCTCAGTTTCCAATATTTCGAAATAAAACTGGCAATTTTACACACTTCATTTAGAAAAGCCATTCAAACATCTCTCTTGGCACGGGGCGAGTGGTCAGAGTAAAATGCAGATCGGCGTCACATTAAATGCAGTTCGATGTCAACCAAAACGCTTCTGCTGTCCGCTGAGATCAAAGCTCAAAGAGCCGCGCGGACCTCCGCGGAGTCTGCTCTGTGTACAGTCTGCTCGACTATGGGAGCACCTTAAGGGTAGCAGAGAGTAGGAAGCGTGTTGAGAGCTCTAAGGGTAGCAGAGAGTAGGAAGAGTGTTGAGAGCTCTAAGGGTAGCAGAGAGTAGGAAGAGTGTTGAGAGTAGAAGACATGTCTTGTAGGTCTTTGTAGGCTATGTTGATGATATGAAATAAAATGTTACACTGGCCTTATCTTTGAGAAACAAACCCAGCACAATGAGTGAACTGCAGTAAGTCAAATGATATAGACTAACTGAACACCGCCTGCAAACTCCAGGGTGTGGTAGCATCTATTTCATCCACACATCATATAAACAGCAGAAACACAGAATTACTGGGAAGGAAAAAAAAGAAAAAAAAAAAAAAGTATTTTTTGGAATGACAAGTACCTGTAGGTTGTCAAACTTGAGGCCCGGCATGGTGAGCCGGTCTCTCTCCACGTAGACAGGACTGTACTGCTGGGTGGCCACGGAGATGAGCACCTTCCTGGTCTCCTCCGAGGGCAGCCAGGCGTCGTGCCGCTTATCCACCTCGCTCAGGCTCAACGCCGTGGCAAAAGGGTCGTCGCTGCCCGAGAACACCGCCTGGAGCTGGTTGAAAGGCTGCGGGGGAGGGGCCGGCGCAGGTGCCAGGGGTGCCGGGGCTTGGGCTAGCGGTCTCGTCGAGGCTTGGGCCGGAGATGCCAGGGCTTGGGCCGTAGCCGGGGTCGCATGCAGCGGCGGCTGTTGTTGTTGTTGTGGAGGTTTGGAGGCGGCAGCTTCGGCGGGCGTGGCTTCGAAGAAGGAACCGGGCGTGGGAGCGCCGGGGTCTGTAGGCGGGGCCCCCCCCGTGGTGGAGAGGGAGGAGGAGGTGGAGGAGAGCTGGCGCTCGGGGGTGGGGGCCGCGGAAGCAGCAGGGCTCTCTGCGTTGGGGTTGGAGACGGAGACGAAGGACGAGGAGGTGGTGAAGGAGTCGAAGAAGTCGGAGGCCGGGTTGACATGCCCGTTGTCGGAGAAGAACTTGCTGAGGCTGGGGCTGGGCTGGCACACCAGCGGAGGGGTCAGCTTACTGGGGGTCCCCGTCTCGTCGTGTGTGCCGCTCCCGCCGCTCCCCATACTGAAGCTGGGGGACTTGATGAGGGTGGGCTGGAAGCCGTCCGGCACCAGGGACTTGGGCAGGGTGGCCTGGCTGAAGATGGTGCACACCGGCACGGGTTGGTGCTCGTGGATGGTCCCTGTGGAGACCTCTGGCGCCGGCTGTTCAGCCTCAGGACTACAGGGGCTTGGAGCTTGGATCCGAGTAACAATAGACACCGAGACAGTGACCTGCTCCTTAGAATCCTCCTCCACTTTCTCTTCAGGACGTTCCCTCTCCTGGTCTGGCATTCTGATCTCAGTCGTATTCTGTCCTATCTCAGATGTTTCCTCTTTGTCTGCTGAGGCCTCTAGCTCTCTCACCGCCGCCACCACCTCCTCCTTCACCTCCTCCTTCTCCTTCACCTCCTCCTCCTCCTTCACCTTCACATCCTCCTCCTCCTCCTCCTCCTCCTCTCCGCCCTCCAGTAGGGAGTCAATGGGAGCCATGTCATCCTCCTCGCTGTTATTAGGGGAGTCAGAGATCATGACGCTCTCCATCATCTGCTCGTTGAGTTTCTCCAGCAGACTGTCTGAGGGCGTGGCGCTGCTGTCCTCCTGGGGGGTGACGAAGGACTCTCCCCCCAGGTCGATGCTCTCCTCCGGGAAGAGGAGGTTGTCCGAGGAACCGGGCCGGCTGGAGGTGGTTGCCTCCAGA
This sequence comes from Notolepis coatsorum, assembly GCF_963971535.1. Lineage (NCBI taxonomy): Eukaryota > Metazoa > Chordata > Actinopteri > Aulopiformes > Paralepididae > Notolepis > Notolepis coatsorum. The sequence goes on from NC_140166.1 coordinate 210,676,298, forward strand.
GCGGAGCCTGGCGTGGAGGCTTCCTCGATGACGTCCTCCTCGACTGTGATGTCCAGGGTAACCGGCCGCTGAGCGGGAGCCTCGCCACTCTCCATCTTAATGCTCCTTCAAGACAAATCACTGGGGTCACAGAGAGGAGCGCTATGAGAATACTCCTGTATCCCTAACACTATCATGAACCCTAACACCAACACTAACCCTAACAGCTGTTGCATAATGCTGGATATTTTAAGCTTCATTATAGCCCAAAATATGCTACCCCAAAGAAGGATAGTTCGGATTGTTGGACATCAAGTTGAATGAAACACTTGCCACAGTAGTGTAGTGGAAGCAAAGCTAATAGGTTACGTACAGAGTCAGAGTTCTGGCCGGGTTCAGAGCAAACCGGTAAGCTTTAGACACACAGTAAACGGCAGGAACGGGGTCTTGAAAACAAGATGCTTTAATCCGACCACACCACACCATGAAGGCGAAAGGGTTACCCATTTCTAACACAAATTCATCTTCCTCCAGAATTGTGAAACAGTGGATATGCCGCGTTATCTGCTCCAGCACATATAGCACTACTACAGTGCGGCTTTTTGTATGAGAACACTACATGTTTTCGTGAAAACCACCCTGAACTTGCCAAAGGTCTGTTGTACACTGGCAACTGGTCGGTGCCAAGTGATAGTAGCATCCACAGTGGTGGAGGAGGTGATTTTGTTGTTAGTAACAGGCAGTTAGTAACAGAACAGTCTGAGTTCTGGAACGATTTTCAGGACTAGTGACTCGACTTGGACTCGATCATTGACTGCATTCAGACTAGGAAGGTGCAGACGAGGACTCTAGACTTGTTAATTGATAAGTTATTTATTTTTTTGTAATAGGCCTCATTTGGCATAAGATATTGATGGCTATATTAATACTGTAACATTATTTTATTTTGTGCAAGGGCAGACACGGGTGTTCCACCTACATGCAGATTCACGTCCATACCCTCATGTTCAGTACTTAAGATACATAAGAGACGCCCCGAATCGTGCGCTTTGCTTACACAGAGTTAACATCAAATTCCAGCAAGAACACTTCTAGATGTTCGATATGTAAATTAACTATTGAAGAGAAGACTTGATTGATTGGATTGATTGATTGATTGAAAATAATATACAGTACGGCTCAATACACACAATTGTTAAGGCGATGCAGACCAGAGAAAGACTTTCGTCTTGTTTACATCAGGGTCCCCCATTTTCACTTCATCGTAACATTTATGACATATGACAGACCAGGGCAACCTCAAACTTCAACAGACCTCTGTGAGTGGACTCAACCTTGATGACTTGGACTCAGACTAGGGTAATGGGGACTCAACTTAGGCTCTTCTTTGGTGACTCAACTCGGACTCAAGATTTGGTGACTCGACTACAACACTGGTAACAGGTAACCCCTTTGCCTGCATGTTGTGCTGTGGATTAAAACATTACGGTTTCAAAACTTTCAAGACGCCGTTTGCTTTCAGGTTCGCTCTGATGTCGACCAGAACTCCGACCACTACTCTGTAAATTAAGCTTTTACATCCCCTTTGATTGATTGATTGAAAACTTTATTAACAGATTGCAGAATGGGTACAATACAGTACAGCTCAATACACACAATTGTTAAGGGGATGCAGACCAGAGAAAGACTTTCGTCTTGTTTACATCAGGGTCCCCCATTTTCAATTCATCAGGACATATATGACATACATGACATACAGATAGTCAGTACTGCTACATCTATACATTTATGACATACCAGATTTGCAAATACAGTACTGTTTGTGATACAGAAGGAGTCAGGAAAAGGGAGTATATACATTTGACGTAGAAACTGTACATTGGAGGAGGTTGTGTGGGGGGGGGTTGGGTACACTGGGATATTGACAACCATACTGGGTAATCTACATTGGAGGGGGTTGGGGGGGGGGGCACACTGTATAAACAAGCAAAACTGTACATTGAGGGGGGGGGGGGGGGGGGGGAGAGACACTGTACAAACAAACAAAATTGTACATTGGACTATTGACAAAACCATACTAGGTAAATGACTGTACATTGGAGGGGGTTCGGTTAGGATATTTACAGGGGCCAGTGTTGAATTGCAGTCTCCCGTAGGTGTCCCTTGAGAGAGGTTTTGAAAGTGGGTAGTGATCCACATTCCTTTACAGCTTTGGGTAGGGCGTTCCACATTGATGTGGCATAATTGCGAAACGTGTTTAGTCCCTTATTTGAGCCGAATCTGGGTTTAACATGATTTGTGGAGCTCCCTCTGGTGTTGTGATCGTGGTATTCACTGACCTTTGGGAAGTATTTTGACATGTACATGGGTACCTACTGGCAAGTATTTCAAACATTTAATATCCAAAATCCGAACTATCCCTTTAATGCTTCTGTGATAACAAAGGGAAACCAGCAGCGCTAAGGGAGTCACTTCCCCATAGTTTATTGATTGATTGAACATTTTATTAACAGATTGCAGAATGGGTACAATACAGTACAGCTCAATACACACAATTGTTAAGGGGATGCAGACCAGAGAAAGACTTTCTTCTTGTTTACATCAGGGTCCCCCATTTTCAATTCATCATAACATAATATGACATACATGACATACAGATAGACAGTACTGCTACATCCTTATGACATACCAGCTTTACAAATACAGTACGGTTTGTGATACAAGAAGAGTCTAAAAAAAGAGAGTATATACATTTGACTTATTGTGGTTGTGAGTCTTATCATCAGTGTGGTACAGTAGCCTGGGTTCACTGTAGCTGTAGATATGAAACATGATGCTAACTACAACTAGTAACTAGCTACAGCTAGCGTCACCTGAGCTGCATAGCTAACGTTATTAGCTCGTCGCTAAGCGACAACTAACAGACACGCGCCTGGTACAGTACACAGGTAAACGCGCACGAGACGGATCACTGTGCTAACAATTCAACGGCGCGTGACGTCACCAACCGTAAGGAAAATATATAACCAAAACATCAGAATCTTTCTTCTTACCTTTACTTGAATGACAGCTAAGACTGCGGTACGCATGCGCGCGGGTCTACCAGGAAATAACATAAATAATGTATGGTGTCCAGGAGGGCTCAAACTGTATTACGCTACGGTGAAAATGTTATTCTCGAAACGTATCCTCGGCATTTTAAACACGTAAACATGACCAGGTCTGTCTGACGTTACGCAGTTGACGCTCTGCACGTCACATTTCACGATCGCGGAACTGTCTGCAGCGACAGTCAGCTGTGTTCTTCTAGCTGAGAAATACACAGTGATGTTTTTGAGGATCATTCCTTCTGCTTCAAATTGAACACTAACGTTACACTTTTTGGCGACTATAACTCAAGGAGATTAAAGATTAAACTGGCTACAACATGGAGGACGATGCCCCTGTCATCTATGGCCTCGAATTTCAGGCACGTAGCTATAATTCCTTACTGTTATGCTAATCATTGATTGATTGATTGATTGAAAACTTTATTAACAGATTGCAGAATAGGTACAGTACAGTACAGCTCAATACATTTGGTCAGTATTCCAATGTACAGTGTACAGTGTCCCCCCCCCCTACCCAACCCCCCCCCCAACCAACCCCACCCAATCCTACCCAACCTCCTCCAATGTACAGTTTCTATGTCAAATGTATATACACTATTTTCCTGGACACTTTTTGTATCACAAACAGTACTGTATTTGCAAATCTGGTATGTCATAAATGTATAGATGTAGCCGTACTGTCTATCTGTATGTCGTGTGTGTCATATGATGAATTGAAAATGGGGGACCCTGATGTTTCAAGTTTCTTTAATAGTTGTCATACAGAAGTACAGAATACTTTCATACAAAATGCTTCTTACTGTTACGCTCCAGAGACTGTGCTAGACAAGATAGTATCAAATAACATAGTATAGCATGTAATTTAGAAGAAGAAAATGAGGTCACAGTGTTCGGTATAGACATATGTACAATGTTCTGAGTTACCATATAATATACAATACTATGCAGTGTACTAATGTACAGTACTATATAGTGCAAAGCAGAAATGGGATGAGGTACAATTTAGGTACAATTTACAGTAAGGTGTACGAGTTGTAGTGCAATCCTTCATCAATAAATATAAAGTGTGGGGAGTGGGTGCTACAGTGTGTTTGTTTAAAGTGGGTGTGTGCTATAAAGTGTGTGGAGTGGGTGCTACAGTGTGTTTGTTTAAAGTGAGTGTGTGCGTGTGGATGTGTGTGCTATGTGCGTTTGGTGGTTGTTGTTGTGTAGTGTTCATTGTTCGTTTAGCAGCCTGATGGCCTGGGGATAGAAGCTTCTTCTGAGTCTTTCTGTGCTCGCCTTGAGACTCCGGTATCGCTTGCCTGACCGCAGCAGTTCAAAGAGGCAGTTGTTCGGGTGACTGGAGTCTTTAATGATTCTCTTAGCCTTGCCCTTGCAACGCTTGTTGTAAATGTTCTGGAGGGTGGGGAGCCCCCCTCCAATTGTGCGTTCGGCTGAACGTGTCACTCTTTGTAGTCTGCTTCGGTCTTGTGCAGTGCTATTCCCAAACCAGGAGGTGATGTTGCCGGATGTTGTAAACAAGACGAAAGTCTTTCTCTGGGCCCTGTTCCCCGTACCTGGCTAACTGAGTTAGCCGGATAATTTCCAGTATAGCCTGACTTAAGCCGGACCTTTCTGTTCCCCGACGCTCGATTGTCCAAATCACCATGACAACAGATCAAAAAGTTTGAGCCTGGTCGAGAGCAGGCTTAAGTTCAGTTAGCTGGATGAACCATGGCCACGCCCCCGCAAAGAAATGACAGCTCGCTTCCTGAAATGATTCTCACAGTCTAGGATCTGCATTATACCATTCTGAATTACGTTTTTGTGCTTCATTCTTCCAGAGGGGGCTTTTGAAATGTAAAATAGACCCAAAATGCTGATACTAAATTCACGTTGTCCTAAATAATGCACGTTATATATACCGTGGCGCTCACTAGGTGCGATGTACACATTATGTGGTTATTTTAACAACGCGCAGCATTGCAAATGTGAATCCTGCGGGGATATTTTTAATGATTGAAACCTATCGCTCGTTTGGCTCTGATTCCTTTCATATTCTCCGCTGTGGGAGCGCCTGGATTGTGTTTCATTCAAGCATAAAATTGAAGTGTCTATGCGTGGATTGTGGTTTTTGTGGATTATGAATTACGAGGAATCTGAGGATTGTTGAATTGTATCATCACTCACACGTTATTGTGATATTGTAACTGGGATTAATGCATTTGAGAATAAAGAGATAAAACTTCATTCAAAAGAAAAATATTCTAAACACGGGTCTCTTGTCCATTGATGGTCTTGGATACACAATGGATATATCCCGTCTGGCACAGTGGTCCAGCGGCCAGTGTTCACTCCTGGCAAGCCGGCGACCCGAGTTCGAGACCCCGCGTTTCCAATATGATTTTTTTGGAATATAATTGATTATACGCAAAGGTAGCCTAGTTTTAAGTTAAAATATTAAATCTACATGCATTGAGGATGTCATTCTTTATATAGCTCTCAACGTGCACCAAATTGAAGTATTTACATTTCAAAAAGAAAACTAGAAGAAGTGGGATTCGAACGCGGGTCGTCCGTGTGAAAGACAAAATGCTCGACCATCAGACCACGGTGGCAGACAAATGAAACATCAACCATACATCCATCAATGGATAAGAGAGCCGTATCCTTATTCTGAAACTGTTGAACTAATTATTTTCGCTAGCAAGATCTCATTTGATTATCCATTCCATGAACCTACTGCCAGCAGGGCACGTTTAAAGAAATATAATCTGATTGATTGATTGGGGTAATGAGGGACTTAAAATTTGCCTATAGATTATGCATTTAACTTGTCGGCGAGGCTATTGAGCCGTACTGCAATCTGTTAATAAAGTTTTAAATCAATCAATCAATCAATGCCGTTAGAAAATCAGGATCTCTGCTCTCGACACTTGCTGTCTTCCCAGCTGAGGCGGGCGCGCGCACTGATCGTCAAGTCTGGTTCGAGTTAACAAGACTGAATCCACCTTCGAGGAACAGGAAAATCCCGGCTTCAAACATCGGGTTAATTGAATCTGGATAATGGGACTCTTGATCGACTTAGTTGAACCAGGTACGGGGAATAGGGCCCTGGTCTGCATCCCCTTAACAATTGTATGTATTGAACTGTACTGTACCCATTCTGCAATCTGTTAATAAACTTTTCAATCAATCAATCAATCAATCAATCAATCAATCAATCAATCACATACAATTGTTAAGGGGATGCAGACCAGAGAAAGACTTTTGTCTTGTTTACATCAGGGTCCTCCATTTTCAATTCATCATAACATAAATGACATACACGACATACAGATAAACAGTACTGCTACATCATCATCATCATCATCATCATCATCATCATCATCATCATCATCGTCATCATTATTTTACAGCTAGAAAGTCTGATACTCTTCAATCATGTCCCCATTGCATATTGGTTGCACAATGTCGTTGTTTTACTTGCTCTGCACAATTGCTTTTCAACATTAAGTTTAGGGTTATTATATGTTGTGCTCTCTTAATGATTAATGAGGTTTTAAACGCACTGCCTTTGCGTACAGCTGTATAAAATGTAGTTTGTTATATGAATTTAACAACCACCTGTTTTGCAGGCACGAGCACTTACAGCCCAGACAGCTGAGATAGATGCCATTCGCTTCCTTGTGGGCACACAGTCACTGAAGTTTGACAACCAGGTGAGTTCAGAAAATCTATATGGCCTAACATATAGCCTAACATATAGCCTAACATATAGTCTAACATAGACCCTAACATATGGCCTAACATATAGATATATAGCCTAACATAACTGTTACAAAGGATCAGATTAAACCGAATATATATATTTATTTATTGATATATATTGCATAGTATTTGTATATCGTTTGATATCCCTTGTATATTCCTTGTACATATACACGGAATATCCCTTTAGCCCAGACCATAATATTTCATTCTCCTATTGGACAGCGGTCCACAGGCGCCAGAGCCGCGCCTCCGGAGTCAGGTTCAAAGTCACCGTCAAGACATGTCTGAACATGCCCGGCTTTGCCCAGGGCTACGAGACAGAAATGAGGTTGGCACTAGTTTGTTCACTGTGCGTATAAATACGGCGCAGGTGAATACAGAAGCACTTAGTCTTACTTAGTCAGAAGTCAAGAGTTACCCAATAAGTTGAAGCCTCACCCACTATACAACGTGCGGTGAAGTATGGCCTGTTTGGCCCCAGAATAGAGCATTGAGACCGCGTGCGAATTAATAACTGAATTGTCAGAGTTTGGCGCTATACCGTCGAGTGCGACATATTTCTATTAAGTCAGTAATAGTCTATTTGTGTATAGTGTATCGTGCGGCTAAAGTTCTACAGTGACCAGCATCACCAACGCTTCCTCGTATTAGCTAGAGTTCTTATCCAGGCTGGGCTGCTTTCATGGCGCTTTCACCCGAGGAGACCTAGACGAGAACCGTGTGGACATGTACACTGGATTAATCTACCCGACGACTACATAGCCCTTTGCGGCTGGATTATATTTGTTTTGGTCCTGTGATTTATGGAGCGGAGAATCGCCGACGCTTACACGTGTTGGATTTACCCCGCGAGGAGCCAAGTCGAGTCGGCGCCTCAGAGAGCCTGAGGCCGGCTAGCTTTCTTCACTGTGGAGCTACAGTCTACGGAGAACAGCTGTATTCGTCTGTGGATCAAGAGGCTATTGCACCGTCTCCTGTACTTGGAGTCTCCTTAGTCATCGTTGACCAGACTCTCTACTACCGACAGATCCTCTACCCCTGCTGGCTTACAACCAGGGGGACCCTTCCAGTATCTCCCGCTATATATTACTAGTGTACCATAGATATAATTCCCTAAGATTCAGGTTGTATAATTACCTCCTGCGTAACCAGAGAATGGACATTCATTGTTGATTTGCCTACGCACATTCCTTTGCCTTACAAGTGCATTCAAAGTATAATAGAGAAGTATTATGTACCTTTTGCTGCAATAAATACTTAAAGACAACTTTGTGTAGAACCGGTTCATTGTGGGAAGTGTTCATTATATTTAGATATCATGTACTGTATGGCCAGTAATTAAAGTACATAAAGCGGTAGTGGTTTAATGATACCATACTTATCAATACAGTCAGGGAATTGTACCCCTCAGTTACAATTGGTCCTTCGAGCCGGAGGGTAACTAGTGTAATATTAATATAGTGGTATTAATATTGACATGGCCTATGATGAACACTCCACAAAACGGTTCTCCTAAAGTAGATCGCCCGCAGCATAGACGGCAGACACCTCAGTACTTAGAGGATTACGTTGCCAATATACTACCTAGCTTTCTACAGACGGTAAACGCGGAAAAAGTAGATAGTAAAATTATGTCCGACCCTATCGACCAGGCTACCCCGCCAATAGAGGCCCTAGTGGGTTCTAACGTAACTGACCAAGCTCACGGTAGGGACCAGGAGGGACCTGACACGACTTTACCCCCCGCCAAGACCGAAGAAGTAGTCCCCGGAGAGCTCCAGGATAAAGACAGCCCTCCAGGGATGGAACTCTACCCGCTACAAGAAGAGGAGAGCACCCCGGAGATGGATCTCCAGGACTCGCCACAGGAGAACAGATCTCCAACGAGTACTGCCAGGAGCGGATCACCTCAACCAGCGTCTTCCCCCAGCGAGGCGGACAAGATGCTGGCACAGGCATTCCTCGCCAGCCTAGCAGCCTCAACAGAGCGCGATCGACTCCAAGCACAGACGCTTAGTGAGCGCGAACATTCTTCCATGGAAAGAGAACGCCTTCAGGCGCAGCAACGGAGCGAAGAAGATCGTATACGTCTAGAGATTAGACGCCTTCAGACGGAAGAGAATATGGTAAGGGACCGGGCCGAAGCCCAGCGCGCCGCCGCCGGTGCCCAAAGAGAAGCAGAGCGCGACCTCGCTCTCACCAAGCGCGAAGCCGAGCGCGACCGATTACAAGCGCAGATAATGGAGCGGCTGATCACCAGGGCAACACCCCCTCCCTCCGCACGGGGTTCCAGGGCCTCGTCAAGACAAGGGTCAAGGGCACCCTCCCCTACCCGATCAAGCGACCCTGAGCCCGACCACCAGAGAGAGCCTATACCCCCCTCCGAACTCCTTCCCAGACCGGTCCACGCGAGACCCAGCTACAAGGAAGAAACGGTCTACACCGCGGAGAGGCTAAATAGACGACTACAGGATCTAGAGGACCTGCCAGAGGAAGAAGAAGAGGGAGAGGAGGAGAGTCAAGCCCGACAGCAGCACAGTACTCCACAGGACCAGGAGGTCCAGTACAGCCCAGGCTCTACCCCCGCGGCTCTGCGCTACAGACCCCCGACTCAATTCACAGGTGAGCTTGACGCACGACCAGCCCCGAGGAATAGCACCTGGATACGCGGGCCATGGTACCCAGCAGGTACCAGCCCACCAAGAGGCGTAAGAGGAGACTCGCCTAGGAGGCCTCTCTTCCAACGCTCACCGATGTGCCAGCCATCCATGGCATCATACATTGGCACACCGACGTTTCCGGACTTCACCCACGAGAACAGAGCACAGTACACGGAGCTACGAATGTGCTTAGAGACAATGATGTCCGATGTAGCTGATGAACCGTACAAGTATGCTATCCTACTGAAGCACCTCAAGGTGCCCCGAGCGCACAATATAGCGCTGGCCTATGCCACCTCTACTACCCCATACACAGCGGCTCTAGCAGCACTCGACCAAAGATATGGACGCATATGGGACTACGTAATACAAGAGATAAGGCATATTGACCGCCTACCCCCAGCCACAGACAATCGCTCACTAGATGACCTGTCTATCAAGGTACAATCCCTGGTAGGGATGCTGGGGGCGCAAAGAGAAAAGGGTATGCACGAACTGTACGCGAACTCTAATGTCGAGAGGATTTTAGAGAAGCTTCCGCCCGCCCGACAAGAGCGCTTCAGGCGGCAAAGAGACCACCGTGATCCTAACGGTCCCGAGCCATCCCTCCTAGACCTAGCCGACTTCCTGGCGAGAGAAGTCAACAGCCTACGGTTGGATACGTTCATGCGGAGCACCCCAAGCTCCAGAGAGGGACCTAGGAGAGCAAACGATGGCCGAAGATTGGTGACCGTCATGCACCAATCAGAATCAGTACCGAGCAGCAAGAACCACAGTACCCCCTCGATGAAAGAGAAGTGGAAGATGGTGTGCCCGTACTGCGAAAAGGAACACTGGTTGTCACAATGTGACACGTTCAAGAAGATGACCGCCGACGAGGTGAGTCAATGGATAAAGTCCAACCGACGCTGTTACCGATGTGCGCGCAGTCACATGGCAGCCGATTGCCGCTTAAAGAAGAGGTGTAGTCGGTGTGACGGAGCCCACCTAGATGTCCTACACGACAGTAACAGAAGAAAGCCTGCACCCTCAAGCAGCACAAAGGCAAGTGTTATGTACATTGACCCCGCCAGCAGCGGGGGCGCCCGGGTGCTCTTAAAGGTGGTCCGCGTAACACTGAGTTACCAAGATAAGGTCATGGACACTTACGCCATCCTTGACGACGGGTCAGAGAAGACCCTTCTCCTCGCGTCCGCTGCGGCCCAGCTGGGGCTGCGGGGGAGCGAAAACCAGATGACGATTTGGACAATAAGAAGAGATCTAAAGACGATAAAGGGCGAGAATGTCTCCTTCACTATCGCAGCAAGCGGGCAGCCAGAGAGACGGTATAGGATTACTAATGCTTTCACCAGCCAAGAAATAGGCCTGTCGCAGTACACCTACCCCATCGCCAAGCTGATGGATAAATATGTGCACCTGCGTCAACTACCTATACCGCTCATAGACGGTGCCACCCCGACCCTGCTGATAGGCTCCGACCATGCAGACCTCATCGTCCCGATTGACCGGGTCCACACAGGGCCCAGAGGCTGTCCTGCAGCAGTTGAGACCCGCCTAGGATGGACATTACAAGGCCCCCTCGCTAAGTCTCTTAACCGAACAGCCGCCACTAACTGCCTCCACTCCAGAGTGACAGAAGAAGACACCACCCTCCTACAGCATGTCGAGAGGCTATGGACACTAGAGACAATGCCCTTTAAGAACGAAAAGAAAGACATTCGTTCCAAGGAAGACATTTACGCTATAGCCCTCCTCAAGCAAGGGACAAAGAGAGTCAAAGTCAACGGAGTGATGAGATACGCAACTCCACTCCTGAGGCGAGAGGGTATGCCTACCTTCCACGCCCCAAAAGAAGCGACGGAGCGGTATCTATTGAACACAGAGCGGCGCCTAGCCAGAGACCCCGCTCAAGAGACTGTGTACCGCGCTGAGATTAACAAGCTAATCACAGCGGGACACATAAAGAAAATTGACATTAAAGAGGCCGATCAGACGACCGAATCATGGTATGTGCCGCACCACAAAGTCCACCACAACGGCAAGGATCGTATTGTGTTCAACTGCAGCTACCAGATCGGATCACAAAATCTGAATAAAGAGCTCTTGCCCGGCCCAACACTCGGCCCCTCTCTACTAGGCGTGTTACTACGTTTCCGCCAAGACAAGGTGGCCATCAGCGGCGACATCAAAGGGATGTTCCTGCAGGTGAGACTAGTGGAGGAGGACAAGCCCCTGCTGCGGTTCCTATGGAGAGAGAGGATCGGGGATGAGCAACCAGCCATCTATCAATGGGAAGTCCTCCCTTTCGGAACCACATGCAGCCCATGCTGTGCTACGTTTGCACTGCAAAAACACGTCGCAGAGGACCCAGCAGCTGATGAAGAGGTCCGACAAAGTGTAGGAAATAGTTTCTACGTGGACAACTGTCTGCAAAGCGTCTCGACGCCAGAAGAAGCCGAGGCCCTTCTACTCAAGCTCCGCGCCTCCCTGATCAAAGGCGGCTTTGATCTCAGGCAGTGGGCCAGCAGCGACCCGCAAGTATTGCGCAGCCTCTCCCCCGAGGACAAGGCAGCAAGCAGCGAGACCTGGATGGCGACCATCCCAGGAGAAGCCCAAGAAATGACATTAGGACTAGTCTGGCGCTCCAAAACAGACTCGCTCCATTATAAACACACACCCCTGACCAAGGAGCAGGGAAGGTCGACTGCACTACCGACCACCAGACGGAGTGTATACAGAACACTCGCCAGACAATATGACCCGTTGGGATGTATTCTACCTTACACCACCAGGGCAAAGATGATTGTAAGAGCGTTATGGGACAAGGACCAGGGCTGGGACGACCCCATACCCGAACACCTTGCATCCACATGGAGAGAGTGGGAGACGGAACTCAGCTCACTCCCAGGTGTCAACATACGCCGCAGCTACTTCCCACCCACAGTGAGGCCGGAGACGTGCCAGATGGACCTGCACGTCTTCAGCGACGCCTCCGAAGTAGCCTACGGTTCGGTGGCCTACTTGCGTGCCCGAGAGGAGGGAGGAGAAATACATACTGCTTTCATCCTGGCTCGCTCAAGAATAGCCCCACGAAAGCAACAATCTATCCCGCGTCTAGAGCTCTGCGCAGCCCTAGCAGGAGCGCAACTCGCCACGTTAATCCAACGTGAACTCACCATTCCGGTGCAAAGAACAATCTTGTGGTCAGACTCCACGACAGTACTCACATGGATCCGGTCTGATTCGTGCAGATACAAGGTCTTCGTGGGAGTCAGAGTCACAGAGATTCAAGATTTAACAGAAGTAGCAAGCTGGAGGTATGTGGACACAAAACACAACCCAGCTGACGTCATCACCCGGGGAATGTCCCTGGATGACCTCACCCGTCACAACCTATACAGTGACGGGCCAGAGTTCCTCAAGCTCCCGGAAGAAGAGTGGCCTACACCCACCCCACGGGAAGCGAGTAAAGAGGAGGCCGAAAACAAGAAATCTATGTTCTGTGGATTGAACACACTCGTCCCCACAGACCCCGACATAGACGATTGCCTCACCCTAGAGAGTGCGCAGCTAAAGACATTCCTGTGGCACCACCCAGAGGTTCAGCTCACTACTGACATTACAGCAGCTGACTACGAAGAAGCAGAACTTCTTCTACTACAACGAGCCCAGAGAGACTCGTTCCCCGATGAGCTAGACTGTCTACAGGGAGCAAAGCCCATCCCATCAGACAGCAGACTGCTCCACCTAGCCCCCGAGAGCGACGCCCATGGTCTCATCAGAGTGGGTGGTCGTCTGCGGAGAGCTCTAGACTTACCGGATGACGTCAAGTACCCGATAGTCTTAAACAGCCGACACAAGGTCACAGAGCTGATCATAAAGAAATACGATGAGGATGTGCATCACGCCGGGGCAGAGAGAGTCTTCGCGGAGATCAGACGTCGTTATTGGATACTGCAAGGGAGAGAAGCAGTGCGGCGCTTCCAGCGAACCTGTCTAGACTGTCGTAAGTGGCGAGCGCAGCCCAGTATACCCCGGATGGCTGACCTACCTCCCTGTCGCCTCCGACTCGGCGACAAGCCTTTTCACTCCACCGGTATGGACTGTTTCGGCCCGCTGTATATAAAGAAAGGAAGAGGAACCGAGAAGCGGTGGGGTATTGTATTCAAATGCATGACCACCCGAGCGATGCATATAGAACTCCTTCCAACCATGAGCACAGACTCATTCCTTATGGCCTTCCGAAGATTCACATCGCGGAAAGGCAGACCGTCTATATCAGGGGTGGCCAACCAGTCAGAGACTAAGAGCCACAAAAAAATGACTGTGGTACCACAAAGAGCCACACCATATACCAGCGTTTCTCAACCTTTTTTTTCAGTCACGGCACCCTTCATGTGTTTATAGGTCTCACCCTCTGGCCTCTGAAGTTGCTAATGTCTTTTTTATTTGGGCCTCACAGGGTTAAAAGTACCCTGTGAGACCCACGGTTGCAAAATTACAAAATCACTTTTAGCCATTTAAAAAAATAATGTTTATTTAAAAAATGTTAAAGGGGAACTATTTTACTATTTCTTTCACTATTTGGGCACTTTTACACAATTCCTGTGAGTCTATGGAACACCTAGGTTTTTTTCAAAAAAAATGCATTGTTTTGTATTTCTAATCAAGTACTAAAAACCGCATTTTTCTACCTCAAGATCTTAAGCCGTTTTGAGGCTGGGCTCCAACCACTGTGTGGCCTGGTGCCAACTGCCACATCAACTGCCACATTATTATGCAGCTGAGAAATCTCTGACATCACAGATATGCACATTTTCAGATGACTCAGTTCAGTGAGGGTGAATATTGTGAGAGGAGAATTGGAAGAATTCGCCAATATGAGAATTAGAGACATATATCCTATTAATATAAGTCCACATAGCTAAGAAACAATGGTAAACACTGAAAAAAGCCATTTATAAGATAGTTCCCCTTTAAGCACATGTATAGTCAATTGGTCCTGTTGTTCAGCCTCACAATGCTATTTGATAGTAAATGTGTTTATATGTCCCACCCTCTGGCCTCTGAAGTTGCTAATTTCTTTTTAATTTGGGCCTCACAGGGTTAACCTCTTAAGCCCGAGATATACAGTAAAAGTGTATATTTTCAGCATTATGTTTGTTTACCAATTATTTTAACTGTTATTAGTGAAATATAAGATTATAGAAATCTCAGGGCATTGAGTCGGAAACCGGCGCATATTGACAGGAGGAAGTGGCACAGCCAAAAGTGAGTGTAGTCTTTTGAAGGAAGAGACTCAGGGCTTTCAAATTTCGAAAAACTACCCTACCCAGCTCACACCAGCCCCTGTCAATCATCTGACTTCTGGATTAACTTTTTAATTTCTCTTATTTTTTGGGATTATCTCCCACAAACCTGAACGTTATTGCCATAAAACAGAACGCAGTTAGTTTCTCTACCTTTCTGTGAACGTCTTGCAAAAAACGGTGTTGCAATATGATGAAAAATGGTGGAGAAATTTACATTATAAAAAAGATGGCAGAATTCAGTACTGTATCTACAAAACCTTCTGTTTAATCATCTTCCCTTTATTCATTTGCTTAGATTTTTCAGGTCTGGTCAATTTTAGCATGGTGTTATTTACAGTCAAAGATTATTTTTCTTTTAAATAGAATTGATATTCTCCTTTGGTTCATTACAATTTACTCAAGCCTAGTAACAGACACACTATTTCTGACACTGATCCATATATGTCCCTAGATTCAGATACCAAGAACATGCAAATGGACCATTTAAAAAAAAATTGTAAATGTTTATTCTACGTCCTTATGGAATGAGTGACATAAAAAAAAAAAAAGTAAAAAAAAAAAAAAAAAAAAAAAAAATTTAATTTTTTTTTATGGATGGAAGAGCCGCACATTGACGGGCAAAGAGCCGCATGCGGCTCGCGAGCCGCGGGTTGGCCACCCCTGGTCTATATTATTGTCTGATCACGGGACAAACTTCAAAGGCGGAGAAAGAGAGCTGAGAGAGAGCTTCCAAGCTATGGGCCCAGAACTTAAGACCCACCTCGCTCCATCCCAGATTGACTTCCAGTTTAATCCCCCGAACGCACCTCACTTCGGTGGAACTTGGGAACGAGAAGTACGTTCAATAAAGACAGCCCTGTACGCCGTGCTTGGGGCCCAGACCGTGGCGGAAGAAGTCTTAATGACAGTCCTCACGGAGATCGAGGGAGTATTGAACTCAAAGCCCCTCGGTTACGTCTCAAGTGATGTAGCAGATGTCGACCCAGTCACCCCCAACACACTCTTGATGGTGCGGCTGGACCCCGCGCTACCACAGACAATGTACAGGCCTGAAGAAGCGAACGGCCGAAGAATGTGGAGGTACAGTCAAGTATTGGCTGACAAGTTTTGGAACAGCTTCCTACTCCACTATCTACCGTCTCTACAGACCCGCCAGAAATGGGTGAAAGAGAGAGACAATTTGACAGAAGGAACAGTCGTCATGATTATCGACCAGTCACTACCCCGAGCTATGTGGCCGGCTGGCCGCGTAAGCAAAGTGATCACCGGTGCCGACGGAAAGGTCCGAGCAGCCGAAGTGCTCGTCCAAGGGCGGATCTACACCCGACCCGTGGCGAGGCTAATAGAACTGCCAAGGCTCCCCGATACTATCGATGACGACCATGACCCCATGACTTTGTGAACTGACCGACCCCTCACAACAGACATTGAGTAGTGGACAGTGCGGTTAATCTGTCTCTGCTTAGCTAATTAGGTGGGACTAATTAGGAGGCGGCTGTTACAAAGGATCAGATTAAACCGAATATATATATTTATTTATTGATATATATTGCATAGTATTTGTATATCGTTTGATATCCCTTGTATATTCCTTGTACATATACACGGAATATCCCTTTAGCCCAGACCATAATATTTCATTCTCCTATTGGACAGCGGTCCACAGGCGCCAGAGCCGCGCCTCCGGAGTCAGGTTCAAAGTCACCGTCAAGACATGTCTGAACATGCCCGGCTTTGCCCAGGGCTACGAGACAGAAATGAGGTTGGCACTAGTTTGTTCATCGTGCGTATAAATACGGCGCAGGTGAATACAGAAGCACTTAGTCTTACTTAGTCAGAAGTCAAGAGTTACCCAATAAGTTGAAGCCTCACCCACGATACAACGTGCGGTGAAGTATGGCCTGTTTGGCCCCAGAATAGAGCATTGAGACCGCGTGCGAATTAATAACTGAATTGTCAGAGTTTGGCGCTATACCGTCGAGTGCGACATATTTCTATTAAGTCAGTAATAGTCTATTTGTGTATAGTGTATCGTGCGGCTAAAGTTCTACAGTGACCAGCATCACCAACGCTTCCTCGTATTAGCTAGAGTTCTTATCCAGGCTGGGCTGCTTTCATGGCGCTTTCACCCGAGGAGACCTAGACGAGAACCGTGTGGACATGTACACTGGATTAATCTACCCGACGACTACATAGCCCTTTGCGGCTGGATTATATTTGTTTTGGTCCTGTGATTTATGGAGCGGAGAATCGCCGACGCTTACACGTGTTGGATTTACCCCGCGAGGAGCCAAGTCGAGTCGGCGCCTCAGAGAGCCTGAGGCCGACTAGCTTTCTTCACTGTGGAGCTACAGTCTACGGAGAACAGCTGTATTCGTCTGTGGATCAAGAGGCTATTGCACCGTCTCCTGTACTTGGAGTCTCCTTAGTCATCGTTGACCAGACTCTCTACTACCGACAGATCCTCTACCCCTGCTGGCTTACAACCAGGGGGACCCTTCCAGTATCTCCCGCTATATATTACTAGTGTACCATAGATATAATTCCCTAAGATTCAGGTTGTATAATTACCTCCTGCGTAACCAGAGAATGGACATTCATTGTTGATTTGCCTACGCACATTCCTTTGCCTTACAAGTGCATTCAAAGTATAATAGAGAAGTATTATGTACCTTTTGCTGCAATAAATACTTAAAGACAACTTTGTGTAGAACCGGTTCATTGTGGGAAGTGTTCATTATATTTAGATATCATGTACTGTATGGCCAGTAATTAAAGTACATAAAGCGGTAGTGGTTTAATGATACCATACTTATCAATACAGTCAGGGAATTGTACCCCTCAGTTACAATAACCCAACATATGGCCTAACAATTATGCCTAACATAATGCCCTAACATAAATTATGGCCTAACATATAGCCTAACAATATGGCCCCTAACATAATGGCCTAACAATATGGCCTAACATATAGCCTAACAATATGGCCTAACATATAGCCTAACAATATGGCCTAACATAATAGCCTAACATAATGGCCTAACATATAGCCTAACAATATGGCCTAACATAATGGCCCATTCACTTACACATTCACACACAGCGGTGGCCATGCAAGGTGCCCACACCTAACCTTCTTCTTCTTCTTCTTCTTCTTCTTCTTCTTCTTCTTCTTCTTCTTCTTCTTCTTCTTCTTCTTCTTCTTCTTCTTCTTCTTCTTCTTCTTCTTCTTCTTCTTCTTCTTCTTCTTCTTCTTCTTCTTCTTCTTCTTCTTCTTCTTCTTCTTCTTCTTCTTCTTCTTCTTCTTCTTCTTCTTCTTCTTCTTCTTCTTCTTCTTCTTCTTCTTGTTGAGGTTTAACGGCGGCCGACCACTTGTTAGGGTATGTGCCGCCAGCTACTGGTATCCTTTACCTCCTACAAAATCCAATTCCCCTCACCTTCATGGAGTGCAACTAATGCTGCTACTTCCTGATTGAGCCCCCCTCTGCGAGACACTCCTTGCCCCCTGCTGCCTGACTCTGTACTCCTTGGTCACCCGCTGCCCCCTTATTCAATTCCCTAACCACCTCCTCCAATGTCAGACCTTCCATACCCAAATGTTGAACCGCTATCCTAACAATAATTTTTACTCTATCTGTTCTACCCTCAATCTTTGCCGCAGAATTAACTACCCCTGCCACGAAGCCCACAATACTCAATTTCTCCTCCCACACCCTCTCTCTATCCTCCTGCCCTACCCTTTCTGCCAACTGCCCTTCTCCAAACCCCTGCACCCTAACTTGACTTCCTTGTCCTACCCTCCTAGCCGCCTCTGCATACGATAACTTACCCTCCCTTCTAACACTCTGAACCACTACCTCCCTCTTCATCACCTCACACCCCCTAAACGCTACACTATGCTCCCCTCCACAACTACAACACCACAGCTTCACTCCCTCTCCACACTTCCCATAGTCATGCTCCCCACCACACCTAGCACACCTCTGTCCCTTCCTACATGAAACTGCTATATGACCAAACTCCTGGCACCTGTAACATCTCAGAGGACTCTGAACAAATTCCCTAACCCTATACACCCCATTCCCTACATACACCTTACTTGGAACAACCTCACCTTCAAACTTAATCACAACCGTCTCCGTCACTACCCTATCTGCCCCCCTCTTCATCCTTTCTGCACCCTTAACTTTCCCATTACGCACATCTCTCCCTAACTCTTCCACCAGCTGCTCTACGCTAACCTCCACCGATACCCCAGCTATCACCCCCTTACATCCCCCCTCCCTCTTCTCCCCTACTCTCACTACCTTACTTATACCCACCCCTCCAATGCTCCTCATCTTCCTAGCCCTCTCCGCCTGATCCACACTAACACACCCTACGGCCAGATTCCCATCCTCCAAAACTCTCGCATACTTTACCTCTCCTAATTGCTTTATCTATGAGTTTGGGCAACTCGAAAAACCCTAATTTCCGCACTCCCCCCTCCCCCTCAAACCTAACCACTATATGAATCACTTCTGCAACAACATTTCCTCCACCCTCGCCTTCTGACCCACTCGAGCTATCTCCCCTACCCTTCTTCCTCTTTATCCCCTTCCCACTGTCCCTACTCCTCTTCTCCACCTTACTCCACCTTTCTCCCCCGCTCTCCCCCCCCTCCATACTTTCACCATCTGACTCCCTTCCCCTGTCACTACCATCCCCGTCCCTACCGACACCTCCCTCGCTCTCACTACCCGCCCCAGCTCCCAACATCGAAAGCAGTTCATCATGGATCAGCAAGGCGGCCACATCCATCTCCTCGTCACCGTTATAGCCGTCAAACTCGACCCGGCACTTTTTACCGTCGATCCAGGAAACAACCCCCGGGTACCTCTTGCCGTCCCCCGAAAACACAGCATGACAACGGGATCCCACCCCCCACTCCGGTGCCGCCTCCACTCCTCCGCATAACTTTCTGTCATCAACTTCCAAACTCCGCGCCAGCACCCTCTCGTCTATGCTCTCGTCCATCCGCCGACACACTTCCTCCCAAGTCTCAGACCCTCCCCCGCCCTGCTTCGACTCCGCTTTATCTCTCTCTCTCTCTCTCTCTCTCTCTCTCTCTCTCTCTCTCTCTCTCTCTCTCTCTCTCTCTCTCTCTCTCTCTCCGAGCGACCGGGTCCAACCCTCCTCCGTGCCTTCCTCCTCTCACCGACGCCATCCTCCACTCCTCCTTTCGTATCGTCTACTCTACACCCACACCTAACCTGTGTTCTAGCTGAGAGATAAAAACACCTGGGCCCTCATTTATCAATAATGCGTAGAAAGTGTTCTATCTTTGTTCCTACTCACCAAATTTAGAATGTCTCTACGCACAGAAAATTCGGGATTTATCAAACGTGCATGCACAGGTCGACGTCCTCGTGACGGCGGTCGACACAAAGTCATCCCTTTTATTTGGTTCCCTCAGTGTGGGGGTAATTAGTAAACGAAAGACTGCTGCATGGGAGCAAGTGGCCAGAGCAGTTCATTCTGTATCTCCCACAGCAGCGATCTGTGGCGGAGATCAAGAAAAAGGGGTTTGACGTGAAACTGTCAGCAAAGAAGCGCCTGGCAGAGTACAAGAGGAATGTCAGTGCGACTGGGGTGGGTGGGGGGGGCATAGTCAGAAGGAGCTCTCCCCTTTAGACCAGCGCATTGCCGGCGTCATTGGGGACACTGCGCTGTCAGACATCATCTGGCACTGTAGTGCACGGTGACAGCGACCTCATCAGGGTTAGGCCGCGACGCAGTTGCTCTCCACCGACTACTCAACCTCATGTATCTAATTTTTGCGGGACTAATAAAGTTTTTTTAATTGAATTGAATTGAATAGAACAGTGTGTAATACCAAAAAAGTAAAAAAACGGATTTGAATTGATCAGTTTATTTTTATTTACACCAAAACTTGCCCCACAATGGTGGAATGAACTACTACCCACCCCAGTTAGGACAGCCGAAACCCGTCCAATCTTTCACCGTCGACTAAAGACGCACTTCTTCAAACATTATCTGAAATAAAAAAAAATAATAATAATTTAAAAAAAGAACCTAACCCTAACTAAACTTACTGTCATGCACTTGTCCTAATAAACTAACCTACACTGTAACACACAACACTTTGATGAAATATAATGTAAATGTAAAACAAAATAAAAACATCAAAAAACACTTTACAATTATTATATTTTATATCATTTGAAAGCCCTAGTTGTTATCTTCAAAATAGTACTATATATATTTACTTTGAGCATTCATTTTCATAATGAAATGTTGATGCCTAGGGCTAAAGATAATGTGCGATTTTGGCCACTGGTAGCGCTCATGAGCCGGAGACACCTCGGGCCGTGTTCGGTAGCGCCGAAGAAGAAGCTTCACACACGAATCCCCGCGGGGAAAACAGTGAAATATTTGTCTCAAAATTCTGTCCGTAACTCCAAGCAGATCAAGCGTGTCCTTAGAATTCCGTCCGTAACTCCAAGCAGATCAAGCGTGTTTTTAGAATTCCGTACGTAAATCTAAGCAGATCAAGCGTTTTATGAAACAGATTGAGAGGTGTGTGTGTGTGGATCGTTTTTACGATTGTGGATTCTACTTCTGCGTTTGTTTATTTTTGATAGACCTCTAAGAAGAAGAAGCGTCACACACGAATCCCCATGGGGAAAACAGCAAAATATTTGTCTCAAAATTCCGTACGTAACTCCAAGTTGATCAAGCGTGTCCTTAGAATTCCGTACGTAAATCTAACCAGATCAAGCTGTTTTTAGAATTCCGTACGTAAATCTAAACAAATCAAGCGTGTTTTTATGATTTATGAAACACAAATTGAGAGGTGTGTGTGTGTGGATTGTTTTTACGATTGTGGATTCTGAGGTGTGTTTGTGTGGATCGTTTTTACGATTGTGGATTCTACTTTTGCGTTTGTTTATTTTTGATAGAAATCTACCCCCATATATACCTGCCATAACTATCAACCACTGTACTAGGGCTGTCTTAAATACTTCGAAGCTTCGAAGCTTCGTTCGATGGCACAAGCTTCGAACATTAAAAAAAAAATCAAAGCAAAAAAAAAATCAAAAAAATAATTCAATTTCAATTTAAATTTTTATTTTTTTTTACTTCGGTGTGTGTGTCTGTGCATGGGGCCATTGGGTGGGGCCGGGGGACAAATACACTGGAGGAAAGGAACCCAGCTCAGCACTGCTCAAATTAATTATCATCACTATTGCCTGTTTGAAGGATATCATCCTCAAACACATATACACCACCTACACGCCTATTCTCAGTCCTTGCCCCACAATGGTGGAATGAACTACCCACCCCAGTTAGGACAGCCGAATCCCGTCCAATCTTTCGCCGTCGACTAAAGACGCACTTCTTCAACCATTATCTGAAATAAAATTAAAAAAATAAAATAAAAAGAATCTAACCCTAACTAACCTTGCTGTCATGACTAAATGTAAATGTGAATGTAAATGCCTTGTAGAATTCCACACATAAGAAAGAAAGATACTGGGATGAATAAACAAAATAGGAAATAAAATGTAGAAATGCATGCAATACATAAATAAATATGAATCTCCATATATGAAATAGAACATTTAGATAAGGTGCTACTGAGATGTTTTGGTGAGTTCTTTGTTTTTTTGTGGAAGTAGCCCTTCTTAAAAATGCATGAACATTCACTGATAATTGGTCTGTAGTGGAGTCTACAAGGTCTACATTGCCGGACCTTGTAGACTGACATAATTCTGTGCATAGTTTAGTCTACACAGGCCATATTTCAAATAATCAAAATCTTACTTCATTCATCTTAAACATTCTTGATTTGGGGGATTGGTAGTTCTCATGAAATCTGAAGTTGCTCAAACGACAACAGCGATCCACCTTGAATTAAATCACACAGCCGTGTTGGCTGCGTCAGTCACGAAAGGGGCTACTTAATTCATTAATCCAATCCACTTTATTTATAGAGCACATTTAAAAACAACAGTTTACCAAAGTGCTGTACAAGTCCCACAACATAAGATATATAAAAAATAAATAAAAATGTATTAATTAAAAAAAAAATTTATTCGAAGCTTCGAATTAAAATCGACGCTCGGCCCCGAAGCTTCGATTGCCAAAAAAAAATTCGAAGGTCAGCCCTACACTGTACACTGTACACACTTTAACACTACATTATATTTATCTATTATTAAAAGATTTGCACTACATTCATTCCTCATTTGCATTTGCACCTTGCCTTAAAAGCTTTGTACCTCATTAAGTCTGCATTTGTACCCCAATTGTCTTTCACTGTACTTAGATTGTACTTAGGTTGTACTTTAGTTTGTATATTGTATTGTATATTGTATAGTGTTATTCCTCCTTTACTTTTTTTTACTGTATGAAGCACATTCTCAGGGGCTCATACAGAACAAAGCATTTCACTGTGAAGTACATGTACGTTTATATGTGACAAATAAAAACAAACTTTAACTTGAACTACATTGATCAATGTCACCGAGACAGTTTCCTGCGCACCCATTGTCGGTGAGGAACACAGTGTTTCTGCTTTTGATTCTGCCCAGTGTTGGAAAGCCTCCTCAGACCTGCTCCCGTAGCCCCAGCTGCATCCGTAAGCCGCCTGGCCTTTCCCACCTTCCATTAAGCCTAACGCCGGGCGGAAATGTCTCTCTTAATAACTCGCCGAGTGCCTCTCGAATCCCTCCGACACCACGAGCCAGAGTGACAGATGGGCGGGCGCGGTCCACGTGGCATTTAAGGCGACTAACGAGATAAAGCGTCTGAGCCCTGGCACCTCGCAGCCCGCTGCCCCACTCCTTACCCCCCACTTACTGTCACCCGCGCCGTTAAAGAGCTCTAACCAAGAGGCCCCGGGAGTGGGGACCAGGAGCCAACTTGTTTTTAAACCCCCCCCCTCCCTCCTCTCCTCCACCTCTCGTCCTCTGCCGGAGCGTAATTAAAAGAGCTGGGCCCGGTGCCCGCGCGGCTGAAGGCTATGAGTCACTCCCCGGCCCCCCCCCCCCCGGTGCCCGCGCGGCTGAAGGCTATGAGTCACTCCCCGCCCCCCCCCCCCGGTGCCGGCACGGCTGAAGGCTATGAGTCACTCCCTGGCCCCCGGACGAGCGGTGGTGGTGGTGGCGGCGGTGGCGACGGCAGGGGGAGGATAAATCACCGTGGGGAGGAGGGCTGGAATCTCTCTCTCTTTCTCTATCTCTCCCCCCCCCCCACACAGACCTGGGTTCATTCGGGGGGACCCGATTACCGGGCCCTCCTTCCCTCCAATTTCCCTGTCCCGTCAGACCCAATTTATTTGTATGGCTCCACCCCCCCGCGCCTCCACCTCACAACCTCCATAAAATTACAACTTTGCGTAATAATTTCTTTGCTCTATGTGGTCTGCGCCAAGGTTAATGGCCGCCTCGCTGACTCTGAGGTGGTCTGAAGCACGCTGTCTCTCCTCTATCCTCCACTCCTCCACCTCCTCTCCTCCACTCCTCCTCCTATTTCCTCCTCTCTCGTCCTCTCTCCTCTCCTCCTCTCACCTCCACTCCTTCTCTTTCCCCCACTCCTCTCCTCCTCTCTCTTCCTCTCTCCTCTCCTCCTCTCACCTCCACTCCTCTCTACTCCTCCTCCTCTACTCCTCCTCCTCTCACCTCCACTCCTCTCTCCTCCACTCCTCCTCTTTCCCCCACTCCTCTCCTCCTCTCTCCTCCTCTCCTCTCTCCTCAACTCCTCCTCTCTCCTCCTCTCACCTCCACTCCTCCTCTCTCCTCCACTCCTCATCTCTCCTCTCTCATCCACTCATCCTCTCTCCTCCACTCCTTCTCTCTCCTCCACTCCTCTCTCCTCTCTCCTTCACTCCTCCTCATCTCTCCTCCTCTCCTCCTCTCTCACCCCCTTCTCCCTGTGTGTAGCCTGTAAAAGGAGTGTATGTGAATGGGAATGGGATGGGGGGAGTGAGAAGTGCCTCGCCTCAGAGTTATTGTCCAGTGCGACCCCGCTAACGGTCCCCTGAGGTGCAGTAAGTGTCTCCTCCTCTCCAGGGAGGAGCTGCCATTAACCGTCTGATCAAACCTTGAGACCCTCACTGTTTTATCACATGTGGGTCCCTGAACCTCCACCTGTATCAGGGCCTTGATAGAAGTGATTCTATCTAATGACAAGGAAGAAAGTTCAACTAGCAGAGAGACTTTCTGTTGTAGGTGGAGGCAGGGCTCCAGACTAACTTTTTCATTTAGGTGCACCAGCACAAAAATGTTCCGTGGAGCTGCTGCACTTTCAGCGCCAGCCATTTTATCCATCCTTGTAGTCAATGGGCCACGCTTTAAAAGATAGGGATTTTCACTGTGCGTCACAATGTTTGCAGAGCTATATCTATATTCCAGGGCTGTACAGTGCGACGAGGTTTATCACAAATTGCCCCTTAATTTAGCCCGTGCGAGTGGTAAATAATATTTGGGGGCAACCTTGCGAGTAGTGATTTCAACCCTTCATTCGCATTTCACTCCTAAATTAATCCATACAAATTGGATAAAAAAAATAGTAAAACATTAGCCTACAACCAGGGCTGTACAGTGCGACATAATGTCGCGGTGCTATGAAAAAATCTGTTGGCGATGAATGAATTTATTGCGTAGCCCCGTGCAATAGCCTGTGTGTGAAAAAAATATTTGCGTGTACTGTGAAGTGAATCTGGGCCACGCTATTCTACTTGGTAGTTGTAGTCTATCGTGCGATTAAATACCATGTCCCCGTCTGCGTAGAGTCCATACATCCAACACCAAATCCCATAATTCCTAGCGAACAATCGAATCAAAACTGAATGTGGGCTAATTTTGCTCTGAAAGAAGAACAGAGCGGATATCAGTCCATCTTATGACAACCACGTCTGATGATGATAGAGACCATAGCCGAATAAATTAAGTCGGATCTGGCAGTGATGATTGACGGGGACACACTTCTAACGTTCAGCCATGCATTAGGTGAGTAGCCCACTATTAGGACGTTTTTCAATACTTAAATACTGTCTACTTAAATTTCCCTCCGGGGATCAATAAAGTATCAACCTATCTATCTATCTAATAATGAGACAATATGCAAATAAGATAATACTAATAATTGTCACAGTTCCCCGTATGAAAGTGGCTTGCAACTTACTGCTAGTAAAATCACTGTTTATTTCTCGTTTTGCATAGTATTACATTCCTCTTCTATAAACAATCAAAGTCCTACCGTAAGAGCCTCATACGGGTCAATTAAACCTTCGAGCTAAGTTGAACTGAACATTTCACTGTCAAAAGCGCAAACGTAAAACAAGGTTGCGTCGCAACACGGTTTTCAAAATAAAGGTCACATATACAAATACCGTAGTAGGCCTCTCAATTCTTATAAAAAAGAAAGTCTCGGATATACATAAACATTAATTGGCATAGATCTCCAACACATTGATCACTTTAGGCACACCCAAACCAGTAACATCACAAATATGAAGCGGGTAATTACCCATAAAAATAATAAACCTTTCATGGGGTTATTTACAATAATAATAATTCATTTTATTTATAAAGCACTTTTCATTGTGAAACAAAGGTATGCAGAGTTTCTTGTCCTCCTGATTAATGCAATGGTTGTTTTTGTTCTATTAGTGATTTACACACTTTCTCAGTTGGTTCATTATAAAAGATACAAACCTGAAAACAAAAGCACTTAAATGTTAAATAAAAGGACCACAGTAATGAGGCAGGAGGAACATATTTTTTTGCACTATAATGGTAAAATTGTTATTAAAAAAATTTGCCCCTAAAAAATATTCTGTGCCCCTAAATTTCTCATTTAGGGGCAACTGTGCCCCTAGTGAAAAAGCTTAGCGTACAGCCCTGTATTCTATATTATAGCTATGGAGACAATACTATGGCTCATTTTACAGTCACTATCTCTCGTCCAACATGTTTTTTTCATGTATACGTTTGCGTGTTATCCCGTGGTGAATAATGTATAGTTTCAGAGTGATCCTGGCTAATTCCTGGAAGCTGCGTTATGGAGCGATATGTGAATTTTGCTAAAGGCGTTCGCGTTGCTCACCTGGACACGTTACTATTTCCATATCAAAGGTATATAATAGGTATTATGTTTCCATCATGAATGAATTCGGCCGGTATTGCACTATCGGGTCTCAGAATGAGTTCCAATGGTAACACAGAGGTCCGTGAGACTGTATAGAATAAAAAAAATTGAATAAAAGAAGAAACGATGAAAATGATCGAAAACCCGACTATACTCGGGTTTTTGGCGCTCAACGTAGTCGTGGTTGGCGGTGAATGAGTTAACGGGTGGAGCTGCTGCTGGTGTTTAACCCTTTCACTGCCACACGACAGCCGGTTAACTTTCACTGTGACAATACAGAAGGTTAGCCCTTTACTATCACACAACCGACGGCGATGCTCCATCATTAGCATCATTAGCTCCGCATTTGCGGAGCTAATGATGCTAATGATGGAGCATCGCCGTCGGTTGTGTGATAGTAAAGGGCTAACCTTCTGTCGTGTGGCAGTGAAAGGGTTAACAGGTTGAGCTCAGCGGAGGCCTGTGGGGACCTACTGTAGGTCAAGGAGGTGCTGTTTACATGCAGAGAGACTTCCAGATAATGCCTTGTATCCCGTCTACAGTCTTATTAGGGATACGCTTTTTATGGCTTTTTTTGTGCTCATTAATATCCCGGCTGTACATATGAATGAAATAGAGCTTGTTGTTCTGTTTACTACTCTACATCTATAGATCAATAGAGCGTGTTGTTGTGTTTACTACTGTACATCTATAGATCAATATAGCGTGTTGTTGTGTTTACTACTCTACATCTATAGATCAATAGAGCGTGTTGTTCTGTTTACTACTCTACATCTATAGATTAATATAGCGTGTTGTTCTGTTTACTACTCTACATCTATAGATCTATATAACGTGTTGTTGTGTTTACTACTCTACATCTATAGATCAATATAGCGTGTTGTTCTGTTTACTACTCTACATCTATAGATCTATATAACGTGTTGTTCTGTTTACTACTCTACATCTATAGATCAATATAGCGTGTTGTTCTGTTTACTACTCTACATCTATAGATTAATATAGCTTGTTATGTTTACTACTCTACATCTATAGATTAATATAGCGTGTTGTTCTGTTTACTACTCTACATCTATAGATTAATATAGCGTGTTGTTCTGTTTACTACTCTACATCTATAGATTAATATAGCCTTGTTATGTTTACTACTCAACATCTATAGATTAATATAGCGTGTTGTTCTGTTTACTACTCTACATCTATAGATCAATAGAGCGTGTTGTTCTGTTTACTACTCTACATCTATAGATCAATAGAGCTTGTTCTGTTTACTACTCTACATCTATAGATCAATAGAGCTTGTTCTGTTTACTACTGTACATCTATAGATCAATAGAGCTTGTTCTGTTTACTACTGTACATCTATAAATCAATAGAGCGTGTTGTTGTGTTTACTACTGTACATCTATAAATCAATAGAGCGTGTTGTTGTGTTTACTACTCTACATCTATAGATCAATAGAGCGTGTTGTTGTGTTTACTACTCTACATCTATAAATCAATAGAGCGTGTTGTTGTGTTTACTACTCTACATCTATAGATCAATAGAGCGTGTTGTTGTGTTTACTACTGTACATCTATAGATCAATAGATCTTGTTCTGTTTACTACTGTACATCTATAGATCAATAGAGCGTGTTGTTGTGTTTACTATTGTACATCTATAGATCAATATAGCTTGTTATGATTACTACTGTACATCTATAGACCAATAGAGCTTGTTGTGTTTACTACTGTACATCGATAGATCAATATAGCTTGTTATGATTACTACTGTACATCTATAGATCAATAGAACTTGTTGTTCTTTTTACTACTGTACTATAGATCAATAGAGCTTGTTCTGTTTACTACTGCACATACTACTGTACACTATAGCTTGTTCTGTTTACTGCTGTACATCCATCGTAGGGCTGGCGATATAACGATAACGATAAATATCGCGATATATTTTAATAATCGATATCGAATATCGAAATAAAAAAAAATCGAAAAATCGTTTTTTTTTTTTTTTACCTGCAACAGGGCAGTTTTAAAACCAGAGACAGTGGACAGACTTGTCTTTCTTGCCTGCAACTTAAAGTAATGGCTTTGCTTGTCCAAATGACAATACTGACCAAATTCAGATTTCTTTTTCTCTTGTCC
>NC_140166.1:210705614-210718114 GCF_963971535.1 Notolepis coatsorum
ACTGACAGTCTCTCTGTTGGATCAGGTGATGAACAGCCTGGTCTGATCTTTAGCTCCATGTTCTCTGATATAATCAATACTAAACACCCTCCTGAGGGACAGCTAGGATGCTATGATGATGATGCTACAGTATACTATGATATGATTCTATGATGAGGATGATATGATGAGGTCGGATGATTGATTGATTGATTGATTTGATTGATGGATTAAAAACACACAACAAGGATCCAAAGGATAACATGAGAAAGAGTAAAACCCTTATTTCCGTCATGGTCCCAGGGCTGTTAGGCCACAACAAAAACACGACAATAACACCAAACACATACATTTAAAACATTAGAAGACTAACCTATCGCTAAAATTGTATACCCCACAATAACTAAAAACTGATTGGAAACCCATTCAAACTATAGGGGGCTATTCCTCTATTCTGTCCATGAGCCACTTCCTGACGCTTCTCTTGAAGCTGTAGAGGCTCGAGCTCTGCTTGATGGGGATAGGCAGCTTGTTCCAATCCTGGGCTCCAGAGAAAGTAAGGGAGCACTGGCCCAGTTTGGATCGGAAAGAAGCAGGCTTCAGGTTTGCTATGCTTGCTCTAGTTCTGTGGTTGTGGGATTCGTTGACCGGGGTGAAGTAGTTCTGGAGGTATCTAGGGGACCTTTGGTTTATAATATTGTGCACTATGTTCAGTCTGAGCTGGGTAACTCTGGCCTCCACAGGAAGCCAGTTTAGCTCCTGAAAGTGACTCCTCCCTATGTGGGTGCGAGGGCCAAGACCCATTACCACCCTTACCAGCTTATTTTGGGAAACCTGAAGCTTCTTTTTTATGGTCACTGACAGGCCCTCGAGGATGATATGATACTATGATGACGATGATGATGATATGATGAGGATGATATAATATGATGATGATTGTGAGAGGTATTGAGAGATGGGGAGGGGTAGGGAGAGGAAGAGAGGGGTAGTGATGGGTAGGGAGAGGTAGGGAGAGATAGGGAGGGGTCGGGAGATATAGGGAGGGGTCGGGAGATATAGGGAGGACTTTTATTTTGTGTGGTGCGTTACAACAATAAATAAATAACAATGTTGAAATTGAGAACTTAACACTATGATCGCCGTGGACGAGTTCACACGTCATTCCTAGCCATGCTCATTCTGCTGAAGACGCCGTAACTCGTCTTTGATGTCAATATTTCAAAAATCTGTCATCGAAATCATATTTCCTTTCCGGAGCCCTGAGACACACTGCAAAGCTCCACTCAACTCTCTAGCGGTTCAAGAGCGCCATCTGGTGGCCGATCGGCAGATCGCCAACCGGAAATTAACCTTTGAACCGGTAGTGCTCATCCATATGTGGTCCGGGCACTCGCTATCGTTAGAGAGACTCCGTATTGACACAGTGAACATCGATCGGTGCAAATAACTCAAAAAAACAACATGATTTGGACGTATACTATTATACAACCTGGAAATGGATCGGGCATTTCTCCATCCCATAATAGAAAAAATTCTGTTCCACGCTCATCTGCCAGCGGCGCGAGGAAGCCACGGTAAGATTCAGCGTTATATTCTAACGTCTTCCATATAAACTGCTATGATGAACATATGACCCACTCTGGATGAATCATCTAACGCTGCCCACGGAATTATAAGCGATCCCCCGCCCATCCGGTCATCATCAGATGATGCGTAGAAACTTCTAGAACCACGTCCAGTTGACATTTTTTATCTTGCACAGATTCCTACCAAACTGTATTTGATCATCAATATAATGCATTTAGGGCTATAAATCACGTTCTGAAGAAAGCTGCAGAAAACGATAAAAACATACTTATACTTTAGACCATATTTTAGTATGAATATGTGAATGAAAAAGTTTAACGTTGCTACACCCTGAACAATACACATAGGACATTGAATGGGCCATAATAATGGCAATTTAGCAATAGAATTTAAAAAGTTATAGCCCTGCAAAGAAGGGGAACTTCTCCATAGACAAATAGAGCTGGCGAGGGATGGTAAATTATGAATTTAACCCATGGCGATTAAAGTGTTAATGTTATCTCAACTTAACTGAAATGTTCTTATTACAGAGAGAGTTAAGTACCAAAAAAAGGTACCGTTGGGTACCGGTATCGATTCCCAGATACATGGTAGGGCTGCACGATTTTGGGAAATAATCTAATTGCGATTTCTCTGACAGATATTGCCATTGCGATAAAATTTGCGATTATTAAAAAAAAAAAAAAAAAAAAAAAATAATAATAATAATAATAATAATAATAATAATAATAATAATAATAATAATAATAATAATAATAATAATAATAATAATAATAATAATAATAATAATAATAATTTAAGCAGCCCCACAGAGGTTTATTTTAAAATGCGGCTTGCATCTGGCCTACACGGTGGGTCTGTTCGGGACACAGAGCCTGAAAATGTTTCTTTTTACCTGGGAATCGATACCGGTACCCAACGGTACCTTTTTTCTGTACTTTACTCTCCCTCTCTGAAGTCTAAACTTCACAACACACAATCTAAAAGCCCTTAGCTCCCTCTCCCAAACTGTTCCTACAACAATAACAACAACTTGTAAAGGAGATCTTGTATCTCAATGGGACTTCCTGGTAAAAAAATGTATTAAAATAAATTAAAAAAAAATAATAATACAAATTGCGATATTCTTTTTTCGATTAGCTAATTGCATCATTTCAAATCGCGATTTCGATTTAAAATCGATTAATCGTTCAGCCCTAATACATGGGCTCAAATGTAAACGGTAACCCTAGTCCACTCCTGATGGACATGAATGTTAAATCCAACTGCATCCACGTGCACGCGATTGATAATTAATGTTTGTCAAATTTTATTAAAATGTATGTGTATTTTTTATTAATTAGCAAACAATTGAATAACTTGATGTGAGGTTTTAATTGAATGTATTCAGCTCAGTCCTACGAGCTTTGAACACTTGTAAAAAGTATCAAACTGAATCGATGGTCAAATGTAAGATATTATGTGCAGCAAAGCTTGGCTTAAAGGAACACGCCAACATTTTGGGAAATTAGGTTATCGTCTTCTCTAGCTTAGCACAATGAATGGAAGCGGACAGTGCCGGTTAGCCTTCGGGAGAGGTGTTAGTTGGACAATGCCTAGGCTAGTTGGACAATGCCTAGGCTAACCGACACTGTCCGCTTCCATTCATTGTGCTAAGCTAGGTTAACGTGCAGCCAGATAGCTTTCTACTTAACGCACAGAGAGGAAACTGGTATCTATCTTCTTGTCTCTCTCTGGAGAAGACGGTAAGCTAATTTCCCAAAATGTTGGCGTGTTCCTTTAAAGACACAATCTACTGTATGCCTGCAGTCTGGTGCCTTATGTCAACACCTCAAGGATATAGGTTAATATACCCATTGTGGAGTTTAGATTGTCAAATAAAACCTGCATCGCCACTAAATGGAATCGATGGAATTAATTTGACAATATATATTTGTAACGTCTGTGATGAATATCTGTTAGGTTGTCTTCTCAAGGTGTTTCTCTGGTTCCGTACGTTACGGTATTGACCTACTTTGGTTTGCATTGTAAATGCCTTTTAAAAATGCCTGCCTGCTGTCAGAAACGCTGCAGAGGCCAAGATGAGACATGAAACGCCGTCTTATCAGGCGTCCCAGTGAGTTAACTAGACTAGTACACAGAGGACAGCTTCCTCTCCGGTGCAGACACTACCCTCTGAAATACATGATGAAATATTAATGGGAGACACGACAATGGAGCTCAGCGGGAGAGAGGATTAGAAGAGAGAAACAAGAGAGAAATGAGCGGCATTTTTAGCCCGTTTGCGTTTGAAAGCCGGCAGCAGTGGAAACCCGTGTTCTCTGTTTCAATTGAGTTGAGTTCAACGTGGTTTAATGAGCTGCTAAGGTCAAGTTGTGTGTTAGTACGCTGTAGAGCCCTGAGAGATGACTTCTGACCAGAGCAGCCATCTTGTTTCACCAAATTGTGTGGGGGGGCATGTGCCCCCCACTGGTCGGTCTAGGGAGGGTTGATAGATACTATCACATGTCCCCTCTGATACATGCGGAGTCAGCCAGCCACTTCTTTTCACCTGCCAGCGCGGACTCTCATTGGTGAGGTGTAACGTGTGCGAGGCTCACACTACCCTCACCATCTCCCTTCCTCGCTGTGCAGGCGCCCTGACCGACCAGGCATCAATGCGTTCCATCTTGAGACGGATTTCCGTAAATTTTATTCTGAGTCGTTTTTATTCTGTCCGCCACATGGCGGGTAACAAAATAGTAATGTAAAATAATTAAAACTGCGGTGTGTTTTGGTCTTACGACAGTCGCCTTTTTTGCAGCCTCGCGCGTCAACTCTCCTTGTTTACCGACGTCACATCCACCACCTGCTTGTGTACCTGCTTGCACTGTAACGTTACGCACGCCTGCTATACCGCTTAGCTAATGTTAGCTTAATAGCATTAAATAGAAGGAGTAAGCCGGCCACTAAAAAAATAAATAAAAAAACGCGTTTTCTCAGACGAAAAGGATGAGCGGGACCACCTAACAAAATAAAGTGATCATCACCCTGAAATTTGTCTTGGCTGAATGACAGGCTAAACAAAATAGCCATGTGAGCATCAACTTTTCGAATTGAAACGATAAATAAGCACATCGTCTCATACTGGTTTCATAATACAACTTTTCCGAATGGATGTTTGGATTAAACAAAGTGTATGCAGTGATGCTTTCCCAGCGGAACACAAGCTGCTTAACATTACAGGTAGTGATGCACGATATATCGGCCGCCGATATAATATCGGCCGATATGACCGTTTTTTTACGCATCGGTATCGGTCCAATATCAAGATAGGGCCGATATGGGCCGATATAAAAAATTAAATAAAGATTTCCTTTTTACATGTTACATAGTTTCAAAATATCAGTCATTTAAAAAAAATGCGTTTTGGAAAATAGCTCTTTATTTGATTATCATAGAAAAGTGTTTTCTATACAGAGATATCGACATCGGTAAATATCGGTATCGACCAGAACACCAATATTAATAACGGTTATCGGTATCGGCCACAATTTTCACATCGGTGCATCACTAATTACAGGTATGTGTCATGCACGTTAACGCAGCTAACGTTAAGGTAGCAGGAGCCGGCCTGTCGGCCAACAAAGTTGTTTCAACAAATGTATTCACAAAATGGATTAATTCAAACGTTATTGAAGCCTCCCGTGACCAGTAAGTAGGTACTACTACTCAACCGCAGCAATGTTGACTATGCATTGAAAATGGGGGACCCTGATGTAAACAAGACGAAAGTCTTTCTCTGGTCTGCATCCCCTTAACAATTGTGTGCATTAAGCTGTACTGTATTGTACCCATTCTGCAATCTGTTAAATAAAGTTTTCATTCATTCACCTCCCTCTGGTATTTTATGGCCACTTCCGTCTGCGCCTCACTCCAGCATACTTGACTTACTATACCAGGGGTGGCCAACCAGTCAGAGACTAAGAGCCACAAAAAAATTACTGTGGTACCACAAAGAGCCACACCATATACTAGCGTTTCTCAACCTTTTTTTTCAGTCACGACACCCTTCATGTGTTTATAGGTCTCACCCTCTGGCCTCTGAAGTTGCTAATGTCTTTTTTATTTGGGCCTCACAGGGTTAAAAGTACCCTGTGAGACCCACGGTTGCAAAATTACAAAATCACTTTTAGCCATTTAAAAAAATAATGTTTATTTAAAAAATGTTAAAGGGGAACTATTTTACTATTTCTTTCACTATTTGGGCACTTTTACACAATTCCTGTGAGTCTATGGAACACCTAGGTTTTTTTCAAAAAAAATGCATTGTTTTGTATTTCTAATCAAGTACTAAAAACCGCATTTTTCTACCTCAAGATCTTAAGCCGTTTTGAGGCTGGGCTCCAACCACTGTGTGGCCTGGTGCCAACTGCCACATCAACTGCCACATTATTATGCAGCTGAGAAATCTCTGACATCACAGATATGCACATTTTCAGATGACTCAGTTCAGTGAGGGTGAATATTGTGAGAGGAGAATTGGAAGAATTCGCCAATATGAGAATTAGAGACATATATCCTATTAATATAAGTCCACATAGCTAAGAAACAATGGTAAACACTGAAAAAAGCCATTTATAAGATAGTTCCCCTTTAAGCACATGTATAGTCAATTGGTCCTGTTGTTCAGCCTCACAATGCTATTTGATAGTAAATGTGTTTATATGTCCCACCCTCTGGCCTCTGAAGTTGCTAATTTCTTTTTAATTTGGGCCTCACAGGGTTAACCTCTTAAGCCCGAGATATACAGTAAAAGTGTATATTTTCAGCATTATGTTTGTTTACCAATTATTTTAACTGTTATTAGTGAAATATAAGATTATAGAAATCTCAGGGCATTGAGTCGGAAACCGGCGCATATTGACAGGAGGAAGTGGCACAGCCAAAAGTGAGTGTAGTCTTTTGAAGGAAGAGACTCAGGGCTTTCAAATTTCGAAAAACTACCCTACCCAGCTCACACCAGCCCCTGTCAATCATCTGACTTCTGGATTTACTTTTTAATTTCTCTTATTTTTTGGGATTATCTCCCACAAACCTGAACGTTATTGCCATAAAACAGAACGCAGTTAGTTTCTCTACCTTTCTGTGAACGTCTTGCAAAAAACGGTGTTGCAATATGATGAAGAATGGTGGAGAAATTTACATTATAAAAAAGATGGCAGAATTCAGTACTGTATCTACAAAACCTTCTGTTTAATCATCTTCCCTTTATTCATTTGCTTAGATTTTTCAGGTCTGGTCAATTTTAGCATGGTGTTATTTACAGTCAAAGATAATTTTTTTTTAAATAGAATTGATATTCTCCTTTGGTTCATTACAATTTACTCAAGCCTAGTAACAGACACACTATTTCTGACACTGATCCATATAATGTCCCTACATGTAGATTCAGATACCAAGAACATGCAAATGGACCATTTAAAAAAAAATTGTAAATGTTTATTCTACGTCCTTATGGAATGAGTGACATAAAAAAAAAAAAAAAAGTAAAAAAAAAAAAAAAAATAAAAAAAAAAAAAAAAATAAAATTTATTTTTTTTTATTTTTTTTTATGGATGGAAGAGCCGCACATTGACGGGCAAAGAGCCGCATGCGGCTCGCGAGCCGCGGGTTGGCCACCCCTGTACTATACCAATAGTATAGTAAGCTTTGAAAATAAATAAAAATAAAACTTTTTTTTAAAATAACTTTTTATTTTATTTTTTTTATCTTATGTTGTGGGACTTGTACAGCACTTTGGTAAACTTTGTTGTTTTTAAATGTGCTCTATAAATAAAGTGGATTGGATTAATTAATTAAGCCAACAAGGTTTCACTCGGCTGCGCTGTGGGTGCAGTGGGGCTGCTCTCACAGCCAACAACATGACATTACATAATTATGTTGCAACCTTCGTCTATCAAGCAAACAATTATATAAATATTTATATGTAGTTGATAGAGACAAAGGCAGAATTCGACTTAATTAAGCACGTTTCATTAAGACATATTTTTATATGGGTCGGGACACTTTAAAAAAGCAGCACAATGAACACAAATCTGTCCAACATAGTCTTAAATAACAAACGGCATTGCTTCGCTTCTTTGTCGACATGTCTGCTGCACATGTCCTTATTGTTTTCAACACAGATAATCTCCACGTGCTTGTTGTAGAGAGGTGGAGTCGAGGCGCCGCTTACTTTCGATTCATTGGAATGGAGGCGCAAGATTTTGGAGGCAAAAAAAATTATATATATATATATATATATATAATATATTAAAAAAAAAATACTTTATTTATTTAAAAAAAAAAATTAAACTTTGTTTTTTTATGTTCGAAGCTTGTGCCATCGAATGAAGCTTCGAAGTATTTAAGACAGCCCTACTTTCTACGCATTATTGATAAATGAGGGCCCAGGCTTCTATTGTGTCAGGGAGTAATGACGAGGCTTCTATTGTGTCAGGGAGTAAAGACAAGGCTTCTATTGTGTCTAGGGGTGGGACGATACATCGATCCAGATCGATATATCGATCTATTATCAATAATCAAATAGGATCGATGCAACGTAAAAAGATCGATTCATATTGCGATACTCTTATTTTGAAAATCCCCTCGTGAGCATTTCCGCCCGGCCGGAACAACAACAACAGTAGCTCAGCGTGTGTAGACGTTAGAAAGCATTGCTTCAGAGTCCGCCTATTTTGCCCGAAATAAGTGCCTGTTGTTTTTTCCCCCCACAAGGGGTCAAATGCATCTAACATGCTTTCCATCCTCGCCATTCCTTTATGCCCACGTCGCGTTAAATACCGAAATTAACGTTGCGTTAGCGTGAGCTAACTAAGCTAAGCAGCTAACCGTGAGAGGAGAGGAGAGAGGAGAGGGGACTTGGGAAGGAGAAGGGGTGGGGGCACTGGGCAGTCTACCTTTCTGTGGGGGACTGGGTTGAGGGGCTGTGTGTGTGTGTGTGTGTGTGTGTGTGTGTGTGTGTGTGTGTGTGTGTGTGTGTGTGTGTGTGTGTGTGTGTGTGTGTGTGTGTGTGTGTGTGTGTGTGTGTGTGTGTGTGTGTGTGTGTGTGTGTGTGTGTGTGTGTGTGTGTGTGTGTGTGTGTGTGTGTGTGTGTGTGTGTGTGTGTATGAGGATGGACAGATAATGTTGATATTTAAACATGAATACATAATAAATGTATTCATGATCATCATGCAACATAAAACAATTGTAGGAAGTTTGGGAGAGGAAGGGGTTTTAGCTTGCGTGTTGTGAGTTCCAAAACATTTTACTTAAAGTTTAAAACTCAATATATAAAAAGTGAACAGGAGGTCTATTTGTATTAAAAACTATAGATTGTTTTTCATTTAAATGTCTGGAAGAGCTCAAAAATAAAAACATCAATTGATATTTCCGTAGCATTTTCTTAGTTGATCTAAATGTGACTGATTGTGTTAAATGGGCACATAATATCGCCTCATATTGATCGCAGGCACCTGAATCGAATCGTATCGTATCGTGGCAGACTTTGTGATATCGGCAAATATCGTATCGTTGTCCAAAGAATCGATATCGTATCGTATCGTGATGAAACTGGTGATTCCCACCCCTAATTGTGTCAGAGATTAATGACGAGGCTTCTATTGTGTCAGGGAGTAAAGACAAGGCTTCTATTGTGTCAGGGAGTAAAGACAAGGCTTCTATTGTGTCAGGGAGTAAAGACAAGGCTTCTATTGTGTCAGGGAGTAAAGACGAGGCTTCTATTGTGTCAGGGAGTAATGACGAGGCTTCTATTGTGTCAGGGAGTAAAGACAAGGCTTCTATTGTTTCAGGGAGTAAAGACAAGGCTTCTATTGTGTCAGGGAGTAATGACGAGGCTTCTATTGTGTTAGGGAGTAAAGACAAGGCTTCTATTGTGTCAGAGTAAAGACGAGGCTTATATTGTGTCAGAGTAAAGACGAGGCTTCTATTGTGTCAGAGAGTAATGACGAGGCTTCTATTGTGTCAGAGTAAAGACAAGGCTTCTATTGTGTCAGAGCGTAATGAGGAGGCTTCTATTGTGTCAGAGAGTAATGACGAGGCTTCTATTGTGTCAGAGAGTAATGACAAGACTTCTATTGTGTCAGAGTAAAGAAATGGCTTATATTGTGCCACAGAGTAAAGACAATGCTTCTATTGTGTCAGAGTAAAGACAATGCTTCTATTGTGCCACAGAGTAAAGACAAGACAAGGCTTCTATTGTGTCAGAGAGTAATGACAAGGCTTCTATTGTGCCACAGAGTGAAGACGAGGCTTCTATTGTGTCAGAGTAGGAAGACGAGGCTTGTATTGTGTGGCGTCTGTTAAGCAAAACAGACAAATTAGTATGACCTCCAATCTTGTGACACTAGGCCCCTCAGTCACTTTAGTGCACATTGCATGGTCTGGGTCCTTGTTTATATAATACATATGACTTATGTTGGCCATGTGCACTCCTATCAGACAAGAGTTTGTGTGCGTGTGTGTGTGTGTGTGTCTGTGTGTCTGTGTGTGTGTGTGTGTGTGTGTCTGTGTCTGTGTGTCTGTGTGTGTGTGTACTGTAGCGTGTGTGTGTAGTATGTGTGTGTGTGTGTCTGTGTCTGTGTGTCTGTGTGTGTACTGTAGCGTGTGTGTGTAGTATGTGTGTGTAGTATGTGTGTGTGTGTGTGTGTGTGTGTGTGTGTGTGCCAGGCAGGGAGACAGCATGACAGATGGACCAGCCTCAGTGGAGCAGTAAAGGTGTAGGGGGCAGAACTGGCCTCTAGGGGCAGTATCTATACTAGAGGGACAGGGTGTAGTCTCTCTGTCTGTCTCTCTCTATCACACACACGCACACACGCACACACACGCACACGCACGCACGCACACACGCACACACACTCACACACACACACGCACACCTCCATATCAGTTTACACTCTCATTTGTAAGAGTGAAAGGAGGCTCTTGTTGGAGATGATTGCTTTCCCACTTACTCTCAGAGCACTCAGGAGCTGCAGACTCAAACCAGACTCTCACCAGACTC
Source organism: Notolepis coatsorum (assembly GCF_963971535.1). Lineage (NCBI taxonomy): Eukaryota > Metazoa > Chordata > Actinopteri > Aulopiformes > Paralepididae > Notolepis > Notolepis coatsorum. Next base: position 210,716,227 of record NC_140166.1, read on the forward strand.
TCACCAGACTCTCACCAGACTCTCACCAGACTCTCACCAGACTCTCACCAGACTCTCACCAGACTCACACCAGACTCACAGACTCTCACCAGACTCTCACCAGACTCTCACCAGACTCTCACCAGACTCACACCAGACTCACACCAGACTCACAGACTCATACCAGACTCTCACCAGACTCTCACCAGACTCACACCAGACTCACACCAGCCTCACAGACTCACACCAGACTCTCACCAGACTCTCACCAGACTCTCACCAGACTCACACCAGACTCACACCAGACTCACAGACTCACACCAGACTCTCACCAGACTCTCACCAGACTCTCACCAGACTCTCACCAGACTCACACCAGACTCACACCAGACTCACACCAGACTCACACCAGACTCACACCAGACTCACACCAGGCTCTCACCAGACTCACACCAGGCTCTCACCAGACTCACACCAGGCTCTCACCAGACTCACACCAGACTCACACCAGACTCTCACCAGACTCACAGACTCACACCAGACTCTCACCAGACTCTCACCAGACTCTCACCAGACTCACACCAGACTCACAGACTCACACCAGACTCTCACCAGACTCGCATCAGACTCACACCAGACTCTCACCAGACTCTCACCAGACTCTCACCAGACTCACACCAGACTCACAGACTCACACCAGACTCTCACCAGACTCGCATCAGATTCACACCAGACGACCTTTTAATTTGACAAATAGTCTGAGAGAGATAGAGAGAGAGAGAGACAGAGACAGAGGGAGAGAGAGAGACAGAGACGGAGAGAGAGAGACTCACTCGCTCACTCACTCACTCACTCACTCACTCACTCACTCACTCACTCACTCACTCACTCACTCACTCACTCACTCACTCACTCACTCACTCACTCACTCACTCACTCACTCACTCACTCACTCACTCACTCACTCACTCAGTGGTTATGGACACATCCTCATCTCATGTTGTGTGAACAAAAGCAGGTTGCTTCCCAGTCTCAAAGACCCCCCGCCCCCCCCCCCCCCCACACACACACACACACACACGTATCAGACACACACTCCCCATGTGATAACCCTGTATGTGTATATAATATATGTATGTATGTATGTGTGTGTGTGTGTGTGTAGCCAGTGACAGCAGGGTGGTCGCCTGCGCGGCCGTGTGGCGGATGCCCTCAGACTGGGAGACAGGAAGCCACGAGTCCCCCGACGACTCCGCCCACAACCCCCAGACGCTGGAGCTGCTCTGTCGCCTCGACGACAGCACCCACGGCAACGCCGCCTGGTAGGTGCTGCTGGGTAATGTAGTATCTGAACGGAGGGAGGGTTGGGAGGGTGTTGTAGCTAGGGTTGCATGTTACACCGATACGTCATTGGACAAAATTATTATTATTATATATTTTTTTTTACAGTACTGAAATGTGGCACCGGCGGATCTCACGTGAATCGGTACTCTGTAGTACCACGTGATTCGGTTGGTACCCTTAATTCGGTTAGGTTCGGTACCCACACAGTAGTCGTTCCACACAGTGGTCTGGAGGGTGTTGGGGCACACAGTGGTCTGTTAGGAGGGTGTTGGGGCACACAGTGGTCTGTTAGGAGGGTGTTGGGGCACACAGTAGTCTGTTACGAGGGTGTTGTGGCTAGGGCTGTACCGAATGTCATTTTTTAACATTCGAAGCTTCTATTGAAGTATTCGAACAAAGCTTCGAATGTCTGTAAAAAAAAAGAAATCATAAAAAAATGTAAATAAAAAATATATATATTTGTAATGATTTAAAAAAAAATTCTTAACTAAATCCTCAATTTGAATAAAGTGATTAATCTGATTAAAGGAGTCTTTTTCTTTTATTAAATCAACTTTCTTTATCA
>NC_140166.1:210723114-210773114 GCF_963971535.1 Notolepis coatsorum
CTCCTAGACACAATTTCCCTAGAACACCCAAAAATACACATATCTCGGCCTAAACATCAGTGCTACAGGGAACTTCAATCAAGCTGTGAACGACCTGAGAGACAACGCAAGAGCTGCCGCGATAACCGCATTACCGCGGTATCGCTGTTGCATCACGCCCACCGCAGAGTTGGGCTGAATACCGCATCACAGCTGATTTTTTTAATAATAATAAAGTAGCGCCCAGACGTTGGACTTGCGGCTCTGCAGATATACCCTACTCGGTTCCAAGCGACCCTATTGGGTAGAAGTGGTACCAGAAAAGTCATGTGAAACATTGCAGACCACTGATTGGTCAGAAGAGAGACGCGTCACACATTGGTGTCTCTGAACAAAAACAGAAAGCCGCCATCTTTACTGCCTCGCTAAGGATGTATTTCATTCAGGATTTGTTTGCGACAGCACCAAGTGTAATAAACAGAAAAGGATGGATTCACTGTGTATTCGGCCTCATTTATTGATGAAACAAAACCGACATCAACCCAATTTACCACAGAGCGGAAAGTTTAGTGTCACAACAAGATCGCTGATGTGTTAAGTTTGTTGTTATTAGCCTAATACTAACGTCAGCAGATATACACGAGAGGTAACGTTAAACCCGGGTTGCTTGGTAGAATAGACACAATGAGGTAACGTTAGCTTTAGCACAATAGACACAACGAGAGTCTGGTTAATGTTGTTATTGATTGATTGAAACTGTGTTAAACTCTGGCTTGCTGCAAGCCCTCGGACATGCCCACGGAGCTTTCAGTGTACACAAGCGGCCCCGCCTGCATCCCCACATGGAGACAAACGTATTTTTTTTTTAATTTTGTGCGCACTGTGCGGTAATAACCGCGGCGGTAGGAAATATTTCGCAAATTTGTGCGGTAAGGAAAATATCAATACCGCGGCAGCTCTACTTTCTATGCCATAAAAAGTTAGACATTCCAATCAAAATCTGGCTCAAAATATTAGACTCCGTCATAGAACCGATTTCCCTATATGGTTGTGAAGTCTGGGGCCCACTTGCAAACCAAGACTTCACCAAATGGGACAAACACCCAACTGAGACTCTGCATGCAGAATTTTGCAAATCCATTCTCCGCACCCAACGGAAAACGCCAAATAATGCATGCAGAGCAGAACTAGGAAGATACCCACTAATCATCAAAATTCAAAAAAGAGCATTCAAATTCCACAATCACCTAAAAGAAAGCGACCCAGACACACTCCACAACATAGCCCTCACCCACAGAGAGACCCTCGATAGATGCCCACTCAGCCAGATGGTTCTGGGACTCTGCTCACAAACACAAGCAGAGCCACCAGACAGAAACCACACCGGACTAAATCAAATTATAAGAAAACAAAAAGAAAACTATCTGACACATTGGAAAGAAACAACCCAAAACCAGAGCAAATTGAAATGCTATTTGGCCCTAAACAGAGAGTACACAGTGGCAGAATACCTGAGCACTGTGACTGACCCAAAACTAAGAAGATCCTTGACTAGGTACAGACTCAGCGAGCACAGCCTAGCCATCGAAAAAGGCCGCCATAGGCAGACCTGGCTCCCAAGAGAAGACAGACTGTGCACCCACTGCACACAAGATGAGGTGGAAACCGAGCTCCACTTCTTAACAACCTGCCCACTATACCAAGACATCAGAGACATATACTTCCCACAAATTGCAAACACCCAAAGAGACTTTGAAAACATGGACAATAACTCAAAACTCCCATACCTACTGGGAGAAATACAAGAATGTGCAAACACAGCAGCAACATTTGTGAGCTGCTGTGACAAGAAAAGGACATCCAGCGGAATGCAACCACCATAAAGACTGTACAAGAAATTCCTTCTGTAATGTACTGATTTCTTTTGTTTTCTCTGTTTGATTGTTTTGTTTCGTTTGGCTTTGGCAATGTAAACGCATGTTTCCCATGTCAATAAAGCCCATTTGAATTGAATTGAATTGAAGAGAGAGAGAGAGAGAGAGAGAGAGAGAGAGAGAGAGAGAGAGAGAGCAGGAAACATGAAGCTGAGAGGAGAGAGAGAGAGAGAGAGAGAGAGAGCAGGAAACATGAAGCTGAGAGAGCAGGAGACATGAAGCTGAGAGGAGAGAGAGAGAGCAGGAGACATGAAGCTGAGAGGAGAGAGAGAGAGCAGGAGACATGAAGCTGATAGAGAGAGAGAGAGAGCAGGAGACATGAAGCTGATAGAGAGAGAGCAGGAGACATGAAGCTGAGAGGAGAGAGAGAGAGAGCAGGAGACATGAAGCTGATAGAGAGAGAGAGCAGGAGACATGAAGCTGAGAGGAGAGAGAGAGAGAGAGAGCAGGAAACATGAAGCTGAGAGGAGAGAGAGAGAGAGCAGGAGACATGAAGCTGAGAGGAGAGAGAGAGAGAGCAGGAGACATGAAGCTGATAGAGAGAGAGAGCAGGAGACATGAAGCTGAGAGGAGAGAGAGAGAGAGAGAGAGCAGGAGACATGAAGCTGATAGAGAGAGAGAGATAGAGAGAGAGATAGAGAGCAGGAGACATGAAGCTGAGAGGAGAGAGAGACGAGAGAGAGAGAGAGAGAGAGAGAGAGAGAGAGAGAGAGAGAGAGAGAGAGAGAGCAGGAGACATGAAGCTGAGAGGAGAGAGAGAGAGAGAGAGAGAGAGAGAGAGAGAGAGCAGGAGACATGAAGCTGAGAGGAGAGAGAGAGAGAGAGAGAGAGAGAGAGAGAGAGAGAGAGAGAGAGAGAGAGAGAGAGAGAGAGCAGGAGACATGAAGCTGAGGAACAGTCGGCGTGTTCTTTGTGTCGTCGGTTGTGATGTTTTTCTTTCTTCTCTGTTTTTTTGGGAGAGCGATTTGGCTTCGATTGGGAGGCTTGCCAGTGGAGAGAATCGATTCCCATCAAGCCCTTCCAGCCAATCAGGGCTCAGGGAGAGATCGCTGGAGCGCAACAGGCAACGGGTTTTGATTTTCGAAAGTGGGCATGTGACGGGGGGTGACGGGGGGTGGGGTGTCTGTGTGTCTGTGTGTGTGCGACTGTTTTTGTGACAAATGAATGCACAGTACACATGTTGGGCAAAGTGTGTTTTTCACCTGTGTGTGGGTGTGTGTGTGGGTGTGTGTGTGTGTGGGTGGGACTATATCTTGGTGATCACAGAATGTAATTTTCACTGCGAGGGTCCATATGCCCAATCAATAGGAGCCCAGTGCTGGGCCCTCGTGTGGACAATCAGGTGTGTGTGTGAATGTTTGTGTGTATGTGGTCTGTGCATGTGTATGTGTGTGTGTGTGTGTAGCTCCCTACTCACCAACAGCGTTCTGATTGAAGCCATTGGCACACTTTGAATGGTTGGATGGATTCATTGCGGGGTGCTACTCATTTGGTGGCACACAGCAGTACATTAGGGTGCACACTAAGCAGTACATTATGATGCACACTAAGCAGTACATTATGATGCACACTAAGCAGTACATTATGATGCACACTAAGCAGTACATTATGATGAACACTAAGCAGTACATTATGATGCACACTAAGCAGTACATTATGATGCACACTAAGCAGTACATTATGATGCACACTAAGCAGTACATTATGATGCACACTAAGCAGTACATTATGATGCACACTAAGCAGTACATTATGATGCACACTAAGCAGTACATTATGATGCACACTAAGCAGTACATTATGATGCACACTAAGCAGTACATTATGATGCACACTAAGCAGTACATTATGATGCACACTAAGCAGTACATTATGATGCACACTAAGCAGTACATTATGATGCACACTAAGCAGTACATTATGATGAACACTAAGCAGTACATTATGATGCACACTAAGCAGTACATTATGATGCACACAGCAGTACATTATGATGCACACTAAGCAGTACAGTATGATGCACATGACACTAAGCAGTACATTATGATGCACACTAAGCAGTACATTAGGTTACACACTAAGCAGTACATTATGATGCACACTAAGCAGTACATTATGATGCACACTAAGCAGTACATTATGATGCACACTAAGCAGTACATTATGATGCACACTAAGCAGTACATTATGATGCACACTAAGCAGTACATTATGATGCACACTAAGCAGTACATTATGATGCACACTAAGCAGTACATTATGATGCACACTAAGCAGTACATTATGATGCACACTAAGCAGTACATTATGATGCACACTAAGCAGTACATTATGATGCACACTAAGCAGTACATTATGATGCACACTAAGCAGTACAGTATGATGCACACTAAGCAGTACATTATGATGCACACTAAGCAGTACATTATGATGCACACTAAGCAGTACATTATGATGCACACTAAGCAGTACATTATGATGCACACTAAGCAGTACATTATGATGCACATGACACTAAGCAGTACATTATGATGCACACTAAGCAGTACATTATGATGCACACTAAGCAGTACATTATGATGCACACTAAGCAGTACATTATGATGAACACTAAGCAGTACATTATGATGCACACTAAGCAGTACAGTATGATGCACACTAAGCAGTACATTATGATGAACACTAAGCAGTACATTATGATGCACACTAAGCAGTACATTATGATGCACACTAAGCAGTACATTATGATGAACACTAAGCAGTACATTATGATGCACACTAAGCAGTACATTATGATGCACACTAAGCAGTACATTAGGGTGCACACTAAGCAGTACATTATGATGCACACTAAGCAGTACATTATGATGCACACTAAGCAGTACATTATGATGCACACTAAGCAGTACATTATGATGCACACTAAGCAGTACATTATGATGCACACTAAGCAGTACATTATGATGCACACTAAGCAGTACATTATGATGCACACTAAGCAGTACATTATGATGAACACTAAGCAGTACATTATGATGCACACTAAGCAGTACATTATGATGCACACTAAGCAGTACATTATGATGAACACTAAGCAGTACATTATGATGAACACTAAGCAGTACATTATGATGAACACTAAGCAGTACATTATGATGCACACTAAGCAGTACATTATGATGCACACTAAGCAGTACATTATGATGCACACTAAGCAGTACATTATGATGCACACTAAGCAGTACATTATGATGCACACTAAGCAGTACATTATGATGCACACTAAGCAGTACATTATGATGCACACTAAGCAGTACATTAGGGTGCACACTACATACAATTATGACAAGGCTGTTTAGTATGAGCACATATACTGATTACTTAAAGGGGAACTATCTTATAAATGGCCTTTTTGAGTGTTTAGCATTGTTTCCTAGCTATGTGAACTTATATTAATATGATCTATGTCTCAAAATTCTCATATTGGCGCATTCTTCCAATTCTCCTCTCACAATATTCACCCTCACTGAACTGAGTCATTTGAAAATGTGCGCGATATGTGATGTCAGAAAGACACCGCTGCATGTTAATGGAGACGTGCAGAATGAGCTGCACACAGTTCTGCTGCCCAGGCTCAAAACGGCTCGAGATCTTGAGGTAGAAAAATGCTGTTTTTGAGGACTTGATTAGAAATACAAAACAATGAATAAAAAAATATATATATATTACAGAGGTGTTCCATAGACTCACAGGAATTGTGTAAAAGTGCCCAAATAGTGAAAGAAATAGTAAAATAGTTCCCCTTTAAGTTGTTTACACATTTGGTTCTTTCAATTGAGTGGAAGAACAGACACTGTGTGGAGAAAAAGACTGACGGTCCTCCAAGATAAAAGTACACCAGTGTGGAGAGAGTGCTGTATAAACCACCGCTAAATAAGAGGACAGGTGACCTTCAGTGGAGAATTTTGAACGGGGCAGTAGCAGTTAATAGTTTTGTTGCAAAAAAAAACGTTTTTTTCTTTTTAATGTAAACAACTTGAAGGTATGTTCGAAACATTGAACAATGTGTTTTTGAACTGCTGGGAGAGTTGGAGTGAAACAGCTGTTGTGTTTGGTGCTGGTTACAAAAAAGAAAATGTAATGAAGCGGCAAACGTTGCATTTTATAAATGCAGGAAAATAGAAATGGAAAATGGCTCAGGTGGTGAGCTGATGCCAATGTTTAAGGCATTGGTAAGAGCCAGGCTCGGAGGGGATTTTAGATTTTATTCACTCATGAATAATATTGATGCATTTATGTTTCGGTGGAGCTTCAATGAAGTTATTTGTTGTGTTTTAGAGTGGCAGTTGTATTTTAACACTGGTTTTATGTGAGATCTCATGTGCTTTTGAGTATGATGAGAACACATGTATGATGTCAGATATAATGTGTATTTATTTAATTGTATTGACACACACACACCTTGTAGTGAGATTATGTCTAAACATCGAATATCTCTGTCTCTCACATGGATTAATTGATCAGATTGGGAAGCATGCAGCGTGTACATCTCAAAGTGGTGAATATATTGTAATTGTTGGTGCTTTGTGTGTGTACAGTATATGAGAGAGAGAGAGAGAGGGAGGGGGGTAAGGGTAGAGCCATATGAAATCCGCGTTCACGGAATCGCGGACGGAATCGCGGAATTGACCAATAAAAATGGAATCAACTGCAAAACGTGGAATATTGCAGAATTTGGCCTAATCTGGACTGAAATTCCGTTTTTGGGTGGAACGCTTGGTGCACACGCGACCGGGGAGGCGGACGCTAGAGCGGGTTACACACAACACAGGCAGTCTCCCAAGCGTCTCGCTGCTTCGGTGTTTACATCGTCAAGAAGCTAATAAATTCCCCAAATAAGCCCTCAATTCAGAGCAGAGCAGTATCCTAATGACTTTTATGCCTCCGGCGATAAGGTGTTTTGCTAATTCTGTCAACGTTCCGTGGACTGGAGCCACAAAAACACTTGCGACACTGTTGTGATTAGGACATGATCGCTTCTTGCTAAATCTAGTGCACCCATCCATTTGTTTAATGCAAACGAGTCATTATACACTGCCCTTTATAATCGAAATAAACTTAAATAGCTATGAAACGTTTTACAGTACATGGGACTATAGATGGAAATGATAGCTTCTTGCTAAATCTGGTGCAATCCATTTGTTTAATGCAAACGATTGTCATTATACACTGTCCTTTATAAACGAAATAAACCAAACTAAAGGTGCCTAAATTATGCATTACTATATTTCATCACAATAAAATAGATATAGCTAGGCTACTGACATTGTGATAATGTCAGTAGTAGCTAGCTGTATCTATTGTTTACACTTGAAATGTGTATTTTTATTTTGTCACAATGTAACTGTATTTCTGAGTTGCAGCACTTAAAAACATTAAATGGACTGTTATATCATATTCAATTGTAGACATTTATTCATTCCCACTTATTAGACACTATTTCTGATGGTAATGAGCATAAAAAGCTAAATACAGAATTCTGAAATATTAAAACGGAAAAAACGGAATTTGGGAAAAAATAAAATGGAATTTGGAAAATAATAAAACGGATTTCATATGGCTCTAGGTAAGGGGAATAGAAAGATATATGGTACAGAGATACTGCAGTCCCCCCTCTACAGGGCCTACAGGCTAGAGTGAGATACTTCTCCAGGGTGTGTGTGTGTGAGAGAGAGTAGTGTGTGTGTGTGTGTATGTGTCTCCAGTAAAAGCTGTCTGTTCCTCACCAGCCATGGCTCGCTCTCTCTCTCTCTCTCTCTCTCTCTCTCTCTCTCTCTCTCTCTCTCTCTCTCTCTCTCTCTCTCTCTCTCTCTCTCTCTCTCTCTCTCTCTCTCTCTCTCTCTCTCTCTCTCTCTCTCTCTCTCTCTCTCTCTCTCTCTCTCTCTCTCTCTCTCTCTCTCTCTCTCTCTCTCTCTCTCTCTCTCTCTCTCTCTCTCTCTCTCTCTCTCTCTCTCTCTCTCTCTCTCTCTCTCTCTCTCTCTCTCTCTCTCTCTCTCTCTCTCTCTCTCTCTCTCTCTCTCTCTCTCTCTCTCTCTCTCTCTCTCTCTCTCTCTATCTCTCTCTTGTTCTCCGTCTCTCTCTTGTTCTCCGTCTCTCTTTCTGTCTCCCCCCTCTCTCTATCTGTCTCCCTCCCCCCCTCTCTCTAATATTATGCATAGTATAAACTTATGGCAAACTTTCCCTGCTACCATTCGCTTTCATTTATCTTGTGCGAACACATTCCCCTCTGTGACACACACACACACACACACACACACACACACACACACACTCCATGTCATAATATACAGTACACCATGTAATAATATACACCATGTAATAACATACAACACCATGTAATAATATACACCACCATGTAATAATATACATGTAATAATATACAGCACCATGTAATAATATACACCATGTAATAATCAGGGCCGTAGCCAGGGTTTAGAAATTAAGGAGGTCCATTTATTTTTTTGGCCCAGACCGGCCCACCATAATCGGTCGGACACCACCCACCAGTACACCATCCTTGCGGCCCCCTTAAATATGCGTACCTACTGTACTATTCCCCCAAACCACTACTAAGCTGGGTAGTAAGTGCCATGGACAAGTGGACCAGTGCAGTGTACTGGGTGGTGATGTAAAAACACCTGCATCATAGCACACCTGCATCATAGCAGGCTCAGGATGGGCAAAGTAGTCTATAGCCTGTTCATCCCTGTCTCTCTCCTCCACAACCTGGCTTGACTAGACATAAGGAGAGAAAGAGATGATTACAATTAACTGGTACATTCAGGTCCAGAATTGTTGGAATTTCCTGAGAAAGATGTGCAAAAAGCTGTACAATTTAAACAATACCATACTGGTAATGAGCAAATATTTGTTTATTCAATTAATGCATGGAGCTGTTCCATCTTATTTCATTTGATACTAACTACTCAGTTCATACAGATTAAGTATCCAAATATCAATGATGAATATTGCATAAGGTTTACACAGTTAATAGATCACCTTTTTGTTTTATATTCATGTTCAGAGAGGAGTAATAGTTAGATCTTTGTATGTGTGATTTATATGGCAATTAAATCAATGGTGTGCTTGTTTGTTTGGGGAGTTTGACCCAAACAAAAATGACCGCCGGCCACTAGGGGGCAGCGTCTCGTTAGTAGTGCTGGACCTAGGTCACTCACAGTAACGTGGGCTTTGCTTAGCCAACGCGATGCTGACCAAAATCTGTTAACGTTATCATTATTATCGACATCACCATGGCAGTGATGGCACACACAAACTTCCTCCTGCTGCTTACTGTCCCTCCTCGGCCCTGCTGCCTGTGTCTCTGCCTGGTTGGCTACCTGAGGCTGTTGCTGCACAGCCTGCAATATTTGTGGGTGACGACGTTGAAGCTGCAGCAAACATGTCTGTGATTTTATTATATTTTGCAGCATCCACCATCCAGCAATTTCTCCACACCCTCTTTATAATAATTGTTAGACTAGAAGTCTTTATTTGTCATGCAGTTTAACACACACACGCGAGATGGGCGACCCACAGGAACACACACACACATGCACTGAGTCGCCGATGAAATGTCTCTCTGCACTTTTCCCATCCCGTTGTCCTTCCCCCTGTAGCCCATGCTATTTTCTTGTCTAGCTGAAACATTCATTATGGACTGTGAATTGGTTGACGCTCCCTGGAAGAGTGTAATTTGTTGACGCTCCCCTGAGATTTACGTGGTACAGCCTGCTTGTGAGCAGCGTGTTGAAAACTGTTCCTGGCTGCAAGCTAGAGACAGACTATTGGAGCAGTTGGAGAATATTAGAAAAGTGACAAAACGGTATACTTGGACAGAAGAACTACTTGGACAGAAGATGAAAGATAGAGGATAAAGAGAGGATTCCGGTGAGTCATACCGTGTTCATGCTAGCTAGCATGTCCTACTCATTGCTAATATGGAGCTACAGTGTGTAATCAAAAACCAGTCAGGATATTAGATGAAAGGAGAATGTTAACACAGTGATTCTGTTCACTGACATAACAGTGCTGGAACTGGACAAGAAAGAGAGAAGAAAAGACTAGCTGACTTGAAGACCGAATTGGAGGAGAAACCATTGCCAATTGAAAGACTGATAAACAAAAGGAAGAATCCTGGTGAGTTAGCAAGTCAACTCGCTAGCTAACTCAAGCTGCATATTGTTGTTTCTGAGTTACAATGTGGTTGTTATTGTGGTTATTGAGCCATACATTGTTAGTGTTGACTGCTATGGTGCAAGGCTGTGCTATGCATGTGAAACCTGCCATAATGTGAGTTCCAGTAAATAATTGTATAGCCTAATGGTATATAATTACAGTATATGATGCTAATCTATTGATGGCCTGTACAATTCTGTGCAGATTGGTTTTTGTTACCCCCTTCAGTGAACACGGATCTGCATCAACTGAAGTGGTCTTCTTCATTGACCTTCTCCACTCACCATCACCCAACGGTCGGCTGGTGACGTTCCCTTTTTGTTTAATTGAGTGCACTCAAAACAGACTTTATTGGGTACCCTTTTTATTTCATTTATTATTTTCTATAAATGTGGACCATTGCATGGAAGCTATGATGTTGTAATATGTACTGAACCTGGTGAACCCTTTTAAGTTATATAAAAGGTAAAACGTAGATCACGGTGCCTGTGTATTTTTTCTTAGAGCCAGTCTCCTTGAACCTATAGTTGATAGTTGTACCACTGCAGAAAGAACTGATAGTGTTGAATTACAGTAGGTTACATAAAGTGGCGAGCCAGCCAGGAGACTGGTAATACAAAATGGAATATTGTAACCATTATAAAATGCATGAGCAGGGCTGCCTTTTTGTCTCCAATATCGATGATAAGTATTTAGAAATTGACATTGCTAATGTCTTTAAGACACATGGAGAAGTAGTGAAATGTGTACGAGTCCCTAATGAACCAGGTAAACCTAAAGGCAGGGCTCTGGTCCAATATAAAGATGAAAGAGTAATAGCTCGTATGGATCCAGCGTTCTTCACTGAACCATTCATTTCTGATGATGCCACATGGTACATCACCACCATACAAAACGAGACAGTTCAGGAAACAGAAGAACAAGAAAACGTTGATGAACAAAAGTTTGCTGCAGCAGTAGCAAGACCAGTCAAATCCAGATGCTCCAAACTTATCTTTCTAAACTTCAGATGACTGATAGTGACACAGCAGGTGAAGAGACAATTGAAACTCTGGCGCCTGAGTCCCCTCGAACACCGCCATGTCTGGATGAGAGCCTCATCAACCCCCCCAGTGTTCAGAAAGTAGTTGTGGAGCATGTAGTAAAAACTGAACATCAATCTTCACATGTCAGCAAAATCCGCACCTTCTCAGGAAGAACACCAAAACCCAGTGGAGAAGTTGATTATGAGACGTGGCACACTCAAGTTGAACTGTTACTGAGTGATCCTTCCAGCTCGGATACTCAGAAGGTCAGAAGGATTTTAGAGAGCTTACTGAGCCCAGCAAGTGACCTAGTCAAAAGCCTTGGTATTGACTCCTCGCCCTCACAGTATCTCAATCAGCTTGACGCAGCTTTTGGGGCAGTAGCAGATGGAGAAGAGCTATATGCAGCATTCCTGGGTGCAAATCAAAATGCCGGAGAGAAATCCTCAGATTACTTGAATCGCCTACACCTGATGCTGGAGAAAGCTGTTACTGGAGGAGGGGTGTCTGCTGAAAATTCCCAGAAGCAACTTCTCAGGCAGTTTTGTAGGGGTTGCTGGGACCAGGCCATGCTCATTGAGCTCCAGCTTGAGGAAAAGAAGGCCAATCCCCCATCCTTCCCTGAGCTACTACTGCTATTGAGGAAACAGGAGGATAGATGACAAACAAAATTCAACAGGATGAAGAAACACCTTGGGAGCAATAAAGCTATGTCACATATGCATACAGTCTATGGCCTGCCCCAATGTGAAGAGCTGGAAGAGACAGAACCTGTTGCAAGCGAGAAGGAAGTGAAAAAACATCTCACGGAGACCCAAAGGCTCGCTCAGGAAGTGGCGGAGCTAAAGAAGCAGCTTGCTTTAAGAGCAGTTGGACCCCAGAATGTAAACAACCCCGGTGGCGAGAATGCGGTTAGGGGGAACTGTATGGCCTCTAATGCGACAAGCCGCAAGATGAACAGGAACACCTCCGACATGCCCCGAGCATGGTTCTGTTTTAGATGTGGAGAAGACGGCCACATTGCTGCCCAATGTTCGAACGAGCCAAACCCTGCCGCTGTACGGCAAAAGAACTTTGAACTCAGAGAAAGGCGTGAGCGGTGGAACATGCAGCACCAGGGCCAGCCCGAGTTCCCTTTAAACATGTAGTGGCCCCTGTTGTGGGCAATCAGGAGCCATGAACCCCCCTTTATCTAGTCCCATGCAAGACTTAGAAGTTAATGTAGTTAGGGCCACAAACTATGCTCAGAATGGCCCACCCTGTAACTATAGACCCTTACCCAGTGGTCTTGTGGGGCCATGTTGCACCTTGACTGTGCTTGTTGAAGGCCTCCCATGTAAATGTCTTCTAGATACTGGATCACAGGTTAGTACAGTCTCAGAGACCTATTACTCAGAACACCTCTCATCATTCCCTGTTGAACCCATTAATGCACTACTTGAGATTACAGGCGCAGGGGGTCAGCTAGTCCCTTACATAGGCTACACCCAGGTCTTTTTAACTCTCCCTAAGTGTGTTACTGGCATAGAAGAAAATGTGTCTTCCCTAGTTCTCATTGTACCCGACTGTGACCTAAGCCGTGAGATCCCTCTGTTGATAGGGACAAATGTACTTAATAGATTGTACGAAAAAGGAGTTACCCGAGAAGGGCAGAAATTCCTACAGGGGTGTGAACTAAGTGCTGAGTGTGTCATGCTATTTCAGCACATTGCTCAGACTCACAATGAAAAAGTAGGAACAAGACCGGTGAAGTTGATTGGGCGTCACCCGGTCATCGTTCCAGCTGGACAGACAGTGCGTGTGCTAGGAGGCGTTAGGATGGGCGCATCCTCAGATCAAACCTCATGTGCAGTAGAGGCTCCAATGAACTCCCCTCTGCCCGGTGGCATCTTCGTAGTACCAACACTACTGGATGTTCCTTATCAGGCCTTCAGCAAAGTTCATGTTCTTCTCTGCAATATGAGTGCACACGACGTCACACTACACCCAAACCGTGTGATAGCAGAAATGACGGCAGCTCAGTGTGTGATACCTATGAAATCCGATGACACCCCCATCTTGTGTGGTCTTCAGACGTTTGACACAGAAACCCCCCTGAGTGACAAAGTAACATGCAGCCTAGCAGACTCTCCCATTCCAGCCGATTGGAAGAAACGCATCATGGACAAGTTGAATGCCCTACCTGAAGTGTACGCAGTTGACGACTTAACCCATGGGCGTACCTCTGCTGTCAAACACAGGATAAGACTAAAAGATGAAACCCCCTTCAAGGAGAGGTCCCGACCAATTCATCCATGTGATAGGGAAGCTGTGAAGCAACATATTAGGGAGTTGCTGGAGGCTGGGATCATCAGAGAATCGGAGAGTCCATTTGCTTCCCCTATAGTTGTTGTGAAAAAGAAAAACGGAAAGATCCGACTATGCGTGGACTATCGAAAACTGAACCTGCACACTGTTAAAGATGCCTATGCCCTCCCCAACATCGAGGAAACCTTTTCGGCTCTTAGTGGAGCTAGATGGTTCTCTGTGATGGACCTTAAGTCAGGTTACTATCAGGTGGAAATGGCTGAAGAAGACAAACACAAGACCGCGTTCACATGCCCGCTGGGTTTTTGGGAATTTAACCGCATGCCACAGGGCATTACTAATGCACCCTCAACATTTCAGCGATTGATGGAGAAGTGCGTTGGAGACTTGCACCTGAATGAAGTCTTGGTTTTTCTGGATGACCTGATAGTTTTCTCAGATACCTTGGAGGAGCATGAAACCAGACTGATGAAGGTTTTGAACAGACTCAAGGACTACGGGCTGAAGTTGTCCCCTGACAAATGTCACTTTTTTCAGTCCTCCGTAAGATACCTGGGCCACATTGTAGACGCTAGCGGTGTCCATACTTATCCCGAAAAGACCTCAGCCTTAAAAGACTGGCCAAGGCCCACCAATCGCAAAGAGCTTAAGTGCTTTTTGGGATTTGCGGGGTACTACCGCCGTTTCGTGCAAGGCTACTCAAAGATAGCAAAGCCATTGAATGCCCTCACAGCTGGCTACGTGGCTCCAAGGAAAAGAGGGAAGGACTATAGTAGGCCGAAACCTCAGATGTCAGTGAGCCCCAGTCAGTCTTTTGGAAGTGAGTGGACACAGGACTGTGAAACCGCTTTCAGAATGCTCATTGACAAGTTAACATCAGCACCTGTCTTGGCTTTTGCCAACCCCAACCTCCCTTACATTCTCCACACGGATGCCTGCGGAGAGGGCCTTCCAAGAGCAAGAAGGGAAACTAAGGGCCATAGCCTACGCCAGTCGAGGGCTGTCCAAGAGCGAACGAAACTATCCAACACACAAGCTTGAATACTTAGCACTGAAGTGGGCTGTGTGTGAGAAGTTCCATGATTATCTTTATGGAGCAGAATTCACAGTTCTTACAGATAATAACCCTCTCACTTATGTGTTGACCTCTGCAAAACTCGATGCGGCAGGCCACCGCTGGCTAGCAGCCCTGTCAACATACCGATTTGAGATAAAGTATCGGCCTGGTAATACAAACCAAGATGCAGATGGGTTGTCAAGGCGCCCTCAGGAACCCTCACCAGAAGACCATGCTTTTCTCGAGGAAAGAGAAAGGATCCGCGAGCTCCGTCAACATGTTCTGGATGGAGATCACAAAGTGCTTTCAAAGGACACCTTCACTGCCCTTTGCCAAAGACACGCAGTGCGGATGGAGCCCTGTGAATACTTCCAGGAAACCATCGTTTTAGCAGAATCCCTAGCGGTGGCCCCCTCTGCCATTCCCCCAAGTTACACCTGCCTCGCCCAAGGAACAGTTCCAGGGATGTCTCAAGCGGACTGGTATAAGTCTCAGAGGGCAGACCCACCCATAAGGCGCATCATTGAACTCATAGAGAGAGAAGCTAAACCCTCGTACAGAGAGGCTAAGTTAGAGCTACCGGAGGTGAGGTGCTTCCTCAGAGAATGGAACCGACTTGAACTCAAGGAGGGAGTTCTGTTCAGGAGATATGTGGACAGAGGAACAGAGGGCTACCAGTTAGTCTTACCTGAGAAATACAGAGCCAAAGCACTAGAAGGGGTGCATGATGAAGTTGGCCACCTTGGGTTTGAGCGTGCCCTTAACTTGGCCCGCACCCGATTCTACTGGCCAAAGATGGCTCAAGCGATTGATGTGAAGTGTCACACATGCGAGAGGTGCTTCAGAAGGAAAGCAAATCCCGAGAGGGCTGCTCCCATGATGAACATCAGTACAAGTTACCCCCTTGAGTTGGTTTGTATGGACTATTTGTCCATTGAACCCGACAGCAGAGATACACGAAATGTATTAGTGATTACAGACCATTTCACTAAATTTGCTGTGGCTGTTCCCACAAGGGATCAAAAAGCAAAGACCGTAGCCAAGGCACTCTGGGAGAACTTCATTGTTCACTACGGGTTCCCTGCTCGCCTTCACAGTGATCAGGGGAGGGATTTTGAAAGTCACACCATCAAAGAGCTGTGTTCCCTGATGGGAGCAAAAAAAGTGAGGACTACCCCGTACCACCCCCGCGGGAACCCAGTTGAAAGATTTAACAGAACCCTGCTTGGCATGCTTGGAACACTGGAGGACAAAGATAAGTACCACTGGAGAGACTTTGTAAAACCACTCGTTCATGCATACAATTGCACGAGGAACAACACTACTGGATACTCTCCTTATGAACTGATGTTCGGCAGGCAACCGACTCTTCCCATTGACCTTGTCCTGGGACTCCAGCCACAAGGGAATCCTGCCAGGACTCACTCTGAGTATGTAAAGGCCCTTCGAGAGAAGCTTCGGGAAAGCTATGCTCTAGCTGCAGAGAGTGCACGGGAGATGGGGGAAAAGAACAAGACAAGGTTCAACTCCAAGGTCAGAGCTGCAGAACTAAGGGCAGGTGACAGAGTCTTGGTACGGAACGTAAACATCAGAGGAAAGCACAAGCTGGCGGACAGATGGGAGAGAGAGATTTATGTAGTGGAGAAGAGGATGGGAGATGGACCAGTGTACGTTGTGAAGCCAGAAAAGGGGATTGGGCCTGTACGCACCCTCCACAGAGACCTCCTCTTACCGTGTGGGTTCCTACCCATCACAGAGGAGAAGGAAACCGAACAAAAAAGGTCCACTAAGAGGATGAAGTTGAGATCCCGGGAGCAGCCGGTGATGGATACAGGAGGCAACACGCTGAGCCATGAAGAGGATGATGTCTGTAGCAGCTGCGACGAAGAGGAATATACAGTTGTCTACAGGCCCGAAGTCACTGTGATGGAACCTCTCATCGAAACTCTGGAGATGGGAGCCAAGAGGAGACCCTCCAGACAAGAAACAGACATAGATCAGACTCCTACTGCTGGGACCCTAGAAGCTGATGTTGACAGTGTCTGCAGTGACCAACGTGATTCACTCCAAGGTGACTGTCAGGAACATGCAATGGAACCTCTTACCAATGCTGAGCCTGTGGACGAAGATCAACATGAACCCATCGATCCTGTGTCTCAAGCTGAACAGTCGGGCAACCTAGAGCCACAAGCTGAAGTCAGAAGGTCAAGTAGATCACGGCAACAGCCTGATAGACTACACTATGAGAGTCTTGGGAGACCCCTGATTCTGGCAATTGTTGCATTCTGCAAGAGTTTGGAAGGCCTCCTCCCAGAACCTGAGAGGTGGTAAGCGCATGAAGGGACTCAAGCGTTCTAGGGGGGGAGTATGTAGCCCATGCTATTTTCTTGTCTAGCTGAAACATTCATTATGGACTGTGAATTGGGTGACGCTCCCTGGAAGAGTGTAATTTGTTGACGCTCCCTGGAAGAGTGTAATTTGTTGACGCTCCCCTGAGATTTACGTGGTACAGCCTGCTTGTGAGCAGCGTGTTGAAAACTGTTCCTGGCTGCAAGCTAGAGACAGACTATTGGAGCAGTTGGAGAATATTAGAAAAGTGACAAAACGGTATACTTGGACAGAAGAACTACTTGGACAGAAGATGAAAGATGGAGGATAAAGAGAGGATTCCGGTGAGTCATACCGTGTTCATGCTAGCTAGCATTTCCTACTCATTGCTAATATGGAGCTACAGTGTGTAATCAAAAACCATTCAGGATATTGGATGAAAGGAGAATGTTAACACAGTGATTCTGTTCACTGACATAACAGTGCTGGAACTAGACAAGAAAGAGAGAAGAAAAGACTAGCTGACTTGAAGACCGAATTGGAGGAGAAACCATTGCCAATTGAAAGACTGATAAACAAAAGGAAGAATCCTGGTGAGTTAGCAAGTCAACTCGCTAGCTAACTCAAGCTGCATATTGTTGTTTCTGAGTTACAATGTGGTTGTTATTGTGGTTATTGAGCCATACATTGTTAGTGTTGACTGCTATGGTGCAAGGCTGTGCTATGCATGTGAAACCTGCCATAATGTGAGTTCCAGTAAATAATTGTATAGCCTAATGGTATATAATTACAGTATATGATGCTAATCTATTGATGGCCTGTACAATTCTGTGCAGATTGGTTTTTGTTACCCCCTTCAGTGAACACGGATCTGCATCAACTGAAGTGGTCTTCTTCATTGACCTTCTCCACTCACCATCACCCAACGGTCGGCTGGTGACGTTCCCTTTTTGTTTAATTGAGTGCACTCAAAACAGACTTTATTGGGTACCCTTTTTATTTCATTTATTATTTTCTATAAATGTCGACCATTGCATGGAAGCTATGATGTTGTAATATGTACTGAACCTGGTGAACCCTTTTAAGTTATATAAAAGGTAAAACGTAGATCACGGTGCCTGTGTATTTTTTCTTAGAGCCAGTCTCCTTGAACCTATAGTTGATAGTTGTACCACTGCAGAAAGAACTGATAGTGTTGAATTACAGTAGGTTACACCCCCATGGGCAGCCGGGAGCAGATAGGGCATCAACGTGAGCCGCGCCCCCCGGGGACCAATCCAAGTGCTCCTGTCCGTCTTCGTCAAGGACGCCACAGCGTTAGCGATCTGTTTTGCATGTTTTTCCATTGGGTTTATCTTATCGGGGGGGGAAACCCTTGCGAGCACGGGGAGAACATGCAAACTCCACACAGAAAGGCCTGGTAGAGGGGGCGGCTAGGTGGTGCAGTGGGCAAGGCACTCACCACCAATGCTGGAGATGCTGGGTTCGAGCCCAGCTCTCCACATTGTTTTCAGTTTGGCTGGTCGTCCGTACTAATACAATTGGCAGTATTAGGGGGAGGAAAAACTGAGGGGTGGGGATCGGACGTTGTGGACAGCGACTCCTACAGGTCGGTTGGTGCGTCTGCGCAGTAGAATCAAGAAGCGATGAGGGCGGCGCCCCTCCAACGCGCAGACCCCTGACGCTGAAAGATTGCGCCGCGCAGGTGAAAAGATGCGCCGGCTGCTACCTCGAGTATCGGAGGGGACTCGTGCTATGTATGGCTTCGTCCACATTGCAGCCGGCTTGTGGGAGGCAAGAAACAGCATTCGAGACAGGGGAGGGTTAAATTGGACCATACGAAATTGGGATGGGAGAAAAAATAGAAAATGGGAGAAAAAGTGGATAAAAAAAAAAAAAAGGCCTGGGAGATACCTACCTGGCATCATGGAAACCTGGTCCCCAAAGCCGCATCTGTTCTTCTCACACGAGAAACAGGTGAGAGAGGAGGGGGGGGGGGGGGCTTATTAAGAGATGTGATTGGGCGGCGGGCCAGCATAATGGGCCTAGTGGGGGCCTGGGGGGGGGGGGGCTTAGTAAGAGATGTGATTATTGGGCCAGCCCAGTGTCAGTCAGTACCAAATGGGCTGCTGTCCCGGGCTAGTGGGCCGGTCGTTGACCAAACAGCCCACGGCGCAGGCTTGTCAGTCAAGTTGTTCTGTCACAAGTGTGCGCATGCTTTGATCAAGTAACGTTAGTTCAAAGCAAAGCCACCTGCATGTCCCCTGCCTGGGCAGAAGCGACCAAGTAGTGCTGTAGCGATGCAGGGGGGAGTACCTTTGCCAAACATCTGACATTACCGGACATTTTCAGCTCACGAGTGTACATTTATATTGTGATATTTATATACAAAAATTAAAAAATTAAAAGATTAATAATTTTTTATAATATTTTTTTTTAATATTTTTTTAATAGCTACAAATAGTTACCGAGGTCCAGACCTCGGTGACCTCATAGCTGGCTACGGCCATGGTAATAATATACAACACCATGTAATAATATACACCACCATGTAATAATATACATGTAATAATATATACCATGTAATAATATACACCACCCAGTCATTACATTTAACACCATGTAATAATATACAACACCATGTTGTACAACACACCATGTTGTAGAACACATGCAGAAGCACTATACAAGAAGGGCCAGAGCCGACTCTACTTCCTCAGAAGGCTGAGATCCTTCAATGTCTGTACAAGGATGTTGAGGATGTTCAATGAGTCGGTGGTGGCGGGCGCCTTCTTGTACGCTGTGACCTGCTGGGGCAGCGGACTGAGAGCAGTGGACACAACCAGGCTGTATAAGCTGGTCAGGAAGGCCAGCAGCGTGGTTGGGGTGGAGCTGGACTCTCTAGCGAGGGTGGTGGAGAGGAGGAGCCTCGCTAAGCTCCAGGCCATCAGGGAAAACCCCACCCACCCACTATACACAGACTTGGCTGACAGGAGGAGCATGTTCAGTGCTAGGCTCACACTACCCAAATGCAGCACTGAACGGCACAGGAAGTCCTTCATTCCAACAGCCATCAGACTATATAATGCATCACTGTGCCCAGGGCCGCCTGGGAGAAATGCGAGGCCCTGTGCTAGATTTAACGCGAGGCCCCCCCCCCCCCCCCCCCCAAAGGTAAAAAAAAAAAAAAAAAAAAAAATTATATATATATATATATATATTTTTTTTTTCTTTTTTTTATACAGTCAACATATTCTTAAATAATAGCGCTGCCCGAGGCGGGGCATGATACAGTCAACATATAGCAAAAGAGAGAGCGAGAGAGAGCTCCCGTTCTACAGTCAATATACAGTGTACAGAGAGAGCGAGAGAGAGAGAGAGAGAGACACATTGGAAAGAAATTGAAATGCTATTTGGCCCTAAACAGAGAGTACACAGTGGCAGAATACCTGAGCACTGTGACTGAAGATCCTTGAGCACAGCCTAGCCATCGAGAAAGGCCGCCATAGGCAGACTGTGTGTGTTAGAAAGAGAGAGAGAGAGAGAGAGAACATGTGTGTTTGTCATGTGTGTGTGTGTTAGAGAGAGACTATAGCATGTATGAGAGATTCAAAAGGACAAAGATCAACACTTAAATCCAGCAAGAAGAGCGTCTATACCAGAGAAACCAAAGCAGCAAGGAGCCAATGGCCGACATCAGCTAAATAGGCTAGCCAGGTACTGTGACACCAGGCCACGTGACACACAGCTTTGGCCAACGGCCCAACGCTACCCAAGCTACACAAACGACCATTCACACACAGCACATGTCGTATCTCCAAATGTTGTGAAGTAGCATATGTTTTGCCTGGAAAAAAACATCGTTATTAACAAAACATTCGGGAGGGGAAGGAAGGAAGAGTGGGGTAATGTCATGACATTTTACCTGCACGAGGAACGCAGGGCGAAAGGCCTGCAACACAGGTCTCCACGTTGACGAAAGGCCTCTCGCTGTCGGGACAAAGCTATGGCCAGAGCCTTGTCATGGTGCAGGCCCGACTACATCTTCTGTCAAAGATGATGTCGTAGTCAGAGTGCCAGGGCCTGCTATTCTCAAGGCTAACTGATAGCATCAAACGAACGTTCCCAGCTGACGCTAAACAGCTAACTGGCTAACAGTTAGCTCAATCAGGCACCTGGCTGCATGTAGTAGCCGCATAGCTTGCTTCTGCGTTAGCTAACAGCTAACAAGCTATGCGGCTACTGTCTACATACAGCCAGGTGCTCTCACCAGGCACACACAGTTAGCTACTAGTAGTACTATATATTAGCTAGTCGACCAGTTTGGCTCCAGAGAGAGAGAAAGATAGATAGGTCAGGACAGGTCCACGGCGGGTATATAATCATAGGTTGACTCACATAACGCAGTATCAATGAATGCGGCGCGGCCGGCGCCAATGGTAAAGTTGGAAGGAGACTTGGCCCACGGTGTAATTCTTCTTCTTCTTCTTCTTCGAGTACTTTCCGGCAGACTGGACACCTTTCGGCATATTGCTGCCTAACAGATTTATCTGCTCACAAGTTCTCTTCTCCTTCTTTTGAAAAGACATCCACTCGCCTCGCTCCTCTGAATAGCGCTGAATTATCTACCTCGTGTGTCTTCTTCTTCTATTTGGTATTACGGCGGTCGGCGGACGGGCCGGAAACACTATCCTAAAATCTGTAGAGCAGCAAATCCGCAGAAACCGGAAAACTGCAGTCTGCAGAGCCAGGAAGTCAGACACATTCTACAAACGTGTCTAATGTGAAATATATAAGCATATAAGCAAAACTAGATTTTAGGTCTGTGATGAAAAAGGGCCTCGCGGGAAGGGGGGCCTCGCAAAAAAATAAAAAAAAAATAAAAAAAAATAATAAAAAAAAAAAATAAAAAATATTTTTTTTTTATTTTTTTTTTATTTTATTTTTGCGAGGCCCCCCTTCCCGCGAGGCCCTGTGCGACCGCACTGCTCGCACACCCCCTGAGGCGGCCCTGACTGTGCCTCACTGCATCACTGAGCACAGAGCGGCAGCTCAATAGTGGCAGGAGGACGCGACTAGCGGCCTCCAGGCTACACAACAGGGGGCAGCGACGGCTGCCAGACATTGATCTAGGTCTTATTGGAACCCAAGGAGGACAATACACTACCTAAAGCATACTGCACCTTGTGACACTGAATACTGGAATATATATTTCATATTTAATTTAGTTAGATTTAAATTATAATTATATTGACCAAATTGTTTACCCCATGCTCAGTATGCTCAGTATATTCTTACTGTATTTATTTCTGTATATTTTATTTCATTTCATTTTATCCTATTTTATTTTACTCTACTCTTATCCTAGGCAACTTGATTTGATTTGTGTTATTATTCTAATTTGTGACCTGTCCTGTCTAAATGTTTAAATGTTGAGCGATTTGCAGTGTCTAATTTCCCACGGGATAATAAAAGTATTTCTATTCTATTCTATTCTATTCATGTAATAATATACACCAGCATCTAATAATATATACCAAATCAAATGTATTTGTAAAGCCCGCAATCACAAGTTAATGTCCCCATGGGCCGGACAAGTCTTATTTCAACAAGTCAAGAAGAAACATCACAATAAATCAATATAAAAAATAATATAATAAATAAAACAAAAAACCCATCATGAAATCCACAATAACACTCCCACCCCAGCGAAGGTAAGGACAAACTCACTAAAAACCTAGCAATAGGAAAAAAGCACCACAGGCAATGTGGAGGAGAGAAACCTTCGAACCTCACTTTGAGAACCATTGGTCTACCACACCATCTCCCACTTTCCTGGGAATTATTTCTTTTTGTATTAAATTAATTATTAAATTATATAATGAATAGATAAGAACTACAAATAATGTTATAAATGTCCTGTAGTCTAAATAATGTTCAAATGTACTGTAGTCTAAATCCTGTTCAAATGTACTGTAGTCTAAATAATCTTATAGACGTACTGTAGTCTAAATAATGTATAAATGTACTGTTGTGGTGGACACTAGATGGAGGTGTCTCACTTCAGAATGGACACTGATTGAGTGACAGGAGGGAGTTGACTTAAGGGTGTGGCTGTACCTTGGTTCTATTGGATTTTGTTGGGAAGTAAAGTTCAGAGATTCGATACTCCGTCTGCTCGTCTCATTGATTCACTTCCACAGTGGTGACCCTGACGTGTGAAATATGAGCAACAGCGAGAATCCACCGGCTGTGGTTCCCGCAGTGTATATCCCGCTACAGTCAAGTTGCCAGAGTTTTGGCAGCATGACCCGGCCCCGTGGTTTCAGCACATCGAGGCACAATTTCACCTCCGCGGAATAACGTCGGATGAGACGAAATATTATCATGTTGTCGCGGCATTGGATTCCTCCACTACACGCCGGGTGATGGGATTCCTGAGAGAGCCCCCAGCAGCCGGCAAATACAACACGCTCAGAGAACAGCTGTTGCGGCTTTTCCAGCTGTCAGATACAGAGCGTGCGGAGCGCCTATTGTCCCTCAACGGATTGGGGGACAGTAAACCAACAGAACTGATGGAGAACATGCTAGCACTGCTCGGTTCAGGTGACGCTACATTTATTTTTGTGCAACTGTTCCTGCGTCAACTCCCGACTCCGGTGCGCACGGCTCTGGCCAGCTCGCCTCTCGTGCGCACCAAGGATTACCGGGGATTGGCAGAGGAGGCGGACAGAATTCTACTGGCCTCCCGTCAGTACTGTGTGGCTGCTGTGTCTGATCGGGTGGCTGATCGCAGGGATCAGACACAGAGGGATGATAGAGGGCTTTGTTATTATCATCGCCGTTTTGGCAACAAAGCGAAGAGCTGTGTTCCACCATGCACCTTTGGTAACCAGGGAAACGCGAGAGCCGGCGCTCGTTAGCGGCTATGAGCGCTGGCGTCAATATCAACGAGCTGTTGTTTATCGAGGACACGTTGTCTGGAAGGCGTCTGTTGGTGGATTCGGGCGCCCAGAGGAGCATCCTGCCTGCGTCGGCCACGGACGCCTTGGGAAACGGACATGGACCACCCCTGGACGCGGCTAATGGGACTTCCATCCGTACGTTTGGTACCAGGTACGTGACAATGTGTTCACATGGACAGCAGTTTAGCTGGGATTTTATTATTGCTTCAGTGTCGGTGCCTATACTGGGCGCGGATTTTTTGTGTGCTCACAGACTGTTAGTGGACGTTGCAAACCGTAGGCTGATTGGCTCTGTGTCCTTTGACACATACCCCTGCACACTGGGGGGGCCGGGGCCGCCTGCCCTGGCCAATATGCTCGCCACAGGCGATATGTACCAGCGCCTCCTCGCTGAGTTTCCTGCTCTGACTGTCCCCACTTTCTCTGCCTCTGTCGCCAAGCATGGGGTGGAACATTACATCCCAACGGTGGGCCCGCCAGTTTATGCACGGGCACGCCGCCTGGATGCTGCTAAACTGGCAATAGCCAGGGAGGAGTTTGCCACAATGGAACGGCTCGGCATTGTGCGCCGGTCCAACAGTCCTTGGGCCTCCCCACTACACATGGTCCCCAAGGCGGACGGGAAGTGGCGTCCGTGTGGTGATTTCCGTCGCCTAAATTACATCACCACTCATGACCGGTACCCAGTGCCACATATCCAGGATTTCTCTGCCCACCTGGCGGGCGCCACCATTTTTTCTAAAATAGATTTGGTGCGTGGCTACCACCAGGTGCCGGTCCATCCGCTCGACGTGCCCAAGACTGCCATTATCACCCCGTTTGGACTGTTTGAATTCCTGCGCATGCCATTCGGCCTTAAAGGGGCAGCGCAAACATTCCAGCGGCTGATGGACTCTGTGCTGCGAGGCCTGTCATTTTTGTTTATTTATCTGGATGACATCCTGGTAGCCAGTGCATCGGTGGAGGAGCATCGGGGACATCTCCGTCAACTGTTCGAGCGGCTCAACGAGCATGGGCTGATCGTGAACCCGGCCAAATGTCAGTTTGGCCTGCCGGCCATGGATTTCCTGGGCCACCATGTCTCTTCCCAGGGGGCTGTTCCTCTACCCGCCAAGGTGGAGGCAATTGCTGCTTTCCCCCGCCCCCTCACCATCAAACCTCTCCAGGAGTTCCTGGGGATGGTTCATTTTTACAATAGGTTTATAGCCCATGCGGCTCACCTGATGAGACCTCTGTACGAGGCGCTGAAGGGGAAGAGAGCCAACGATGACGTGGGCTGGTCCCCGGAGCGGGTCCAGGCATTCGAGGGCTCTAAGGCTGCCCTTGCCAACGCCGCCATGCTGGCACACCCATCTCCTGCTGCTCCTATAGCCCTCACCACCGATGCCTCCGATTATGCAGTCGGTGCGGTGTGCGAGCAGTGGGTGGCTGGCGCCTGGCAGCCTCTGGCCTTCTTCAGTAGGAAGCTGCGCGACAACGAGAGGAAGTATAGTACATTCGACAGGGAGCTCCTGGCCCTCTTCCTCGCCATACGTCACTTCAGGTTATTGCTGGAGAGCCGGGAGTTCACAGTTTTTGTTGACCACAAGCCCCTAACGTTTGCCATGGCCAAGACCACAGAGCCATGGTCGGGGCGGCAGCAGCGCCAACTTTCCGCCATATCGGAGTTCACTACCGACATCCAGCATGTAGCCGGTAAAGACAACCAGGTGGCAGACTGCCTCTCCCGGGCGCGCGTCAGCCCTGTGCACCTGGGCATCGACTATGCTGCCATGGCTGCTGACCAGCTCACCGACTCAGACCTTCAGGCGTTCAGGACGGCTGTGACAGGACTTCGACTTGAGGATGTGGTGTTCCACAACAGCGGCGCCACGCTCCTCTGTGACGTCTCCACTGGCCAGCCCTGCCCCATGGTTCCAACTGACTGGCGCCACCGGGTATTTGACACCATTCATGCCCTTTCACACCCTGGGGTAAAGGCGTCGGTCAAGTTGGTAGGGGCCAAGTTCGTCTGGCCGGGCCTTAGGAAGGACGTCAAAGTATGTGTGGCGTGTATGTGTGGCGTGCCAGCGTGCCAAGGTACATCGTCACACTAAGGCCCCCCTGGAGCCGTTTCTCATTCCAGAGAGGCGGTTTGACCATGTCCACGTGGACCTGGTGGGCCCACTTCCCCCGTCTCAGGGTTTCACACACCTCCTCACTATGGTGGACAGGACCACCAGGTGGCCGGAGGTTGTTCCCCTGTCATCAACAACGGCTGCGGAGGTGGCTCAGGCGTTTATTTTCGGCTGGGTCACTCGGTTTGGCACGCCATTGGACCTGACTTCGGACAGGGGATCCCAGTTCACTTCTGAGCTGTGGAGCACCATGGCTGAGAGACTTGGGGTGAAACTCCATCGTACCACAGCATACAACCCAAAGGCCAACGGCATGTGTGAGCGTTTTCACAGATCCATGAAGGCCGCTCTCCGGGCCACGCTCACAGACGGCAACTGGGTCGACCGTCTTCCGTGGGTCATGTTGGGCCTGCGTACTGCCCCTAAGGAAGACCTGCAGGCCTCTTCAGCCGAATTGGTTTTTGGTCAACCGCTGAGGGTCCCAGGGGAGTTCCTTCCTGGTTCCTCTGCCCCTTGGTCCACTACAGCTCACCGATCTGCCTTCCAGGACGCAGCGAGGGTGTTTGCCCCAGTTCCCACACATCACTGCCTTCCCCAGTCCTACATTCCTAAGGACCTGATGACTGCGAGGTATGTGTTCATCCGTCATGATGCCCACCGTTCTCCACTGCAGGCTCCCTATGACGGGCCCTTCCGCGTCCTCGAGCCGGGCCCCAAGTACTTTGTGGTGGACATGGGGGGGAATAAGGAGCAGATCTCAGTCGATCGTCTTAAGCCTGCTCATGTGGTGCCAAACGGGCCAGTGGAGCTGGCTCAGCCCCGGCGCCGGGGCCGGCCACCCAAGTCTTCCCCTGTCCCATGCCCTCCGGCCGTTGTTATCCCTACCTTTCCACCGACGAAGCCTCGGCGGTGGCGGGGACGGCCCCCTGCCCCTACCCTTACCCTTTCCCCTTCCACGTTCCCTGTGACTGTTAAATACAGTCGTTATGGCTGTGTGGTCAGACCTCCTAAAAGAGACTGAAGACACTGGGTGCACTGTTTTTGGGGGTTTATTGTGTTCAGTTCCGTTTATTTGGTGTTGCACTGAATGTCAATTCTGAATGTTCGGGGGGGGGGGGGGCTGTGTGGTGGACACTAGATGGAGGTGTCTCACTTCAGAATGGACACTGATTGAGTGACAGGAGGGAGTTGACTTAAGGGTGTGGCTGTACCTTGGTTCTATTGGATTTTGTTGGGAAGTAAAGTTCAGAGACTCGATACTCCGTCTGCTCGTCTCATTGATTCACTTCCACACTGTAGTCTAAATAATGTTATAGATGTACTGTAGTCTAAATAATGTTAAAATGTACTGTAGTCTAAATAATGTTATAAATGTACTGTAGTCTAAATAATGTTATAAATGTCCTGTAGTTTAAATAATGTTATACATGGCC
Source organism: Notolepis coatsorum (assembly GCF_963971535.1). NCBI lineage: Eukaryota > Metazoa > Chordata > Actinopteri > Aulopiformes > Paralepididae > Notolepis > Notolepis coatsorum. The sequence goes on from NC_140166.1 coordinate 210,750,498, forward strand.
TGTATTCTAAATATTGTTATAAATGTACTTTAGTCAAAATATTGTTTAAATGTCCTGAAGGCTAAATAATGTTCTAAATGTACTGTAATCTAAATATTGTTATAAATGTGCTGCAGTCTAAATATTGTTATAAATGTGCTGTATAGTCTAAATAGTGTTATAATGTCCAGAAGGCTAAATAATGTTATAAATGTCCTGTAATCTAAATAATGTTATAAATGTCCTGTAGTCTAAATAATGTTATAAATGTCCTGTAGTTTAAATAATGATATAAATGTCCTGTTGTCTAAATAATGTTATAAATTTCATGTAGTCTAAGGATCACTGGTAACTGACTATCAAAAGATCCCATGAAACTAGTGTGCAATTTATCAATTTAGCCCATTGTTACTTTACTGTGGTTATATGTATTTATTTTGTGTTGAATGTTAAATGTTACGTTGATGGAGTGGTATGCTTTCGGTTGAGATATGGAAACGTTTTCAAGTTCAAGTTTGTTTTTATTTGTCACATATAAACGTACATGTACTTCACAGTTAAATGCTTTGTTCTGTATGAGCCCCTGAGAATGTGCTTCATACAGTAAAAAAAGTAAAGGAGGAATAATACTATACAATATACAATACAATATACAAACTAAAGTACAACCTAAGTACAATCTAAGTACAGTGAAAGACAATGAGGTACAAATGCAGACTTAATGAGGTATACAACTTTTAAGGCAAGGTGCAAATGAGGAATGAATGTAGTGCCAATCTTTTAATAATAGATACATATAATGTAGTGTTAAAGTGTCTAAAGTGAGTGTTAAGGTGAGTGTTTGTTTAAAGTGAGTGTGTGCATGTCGATGTGTGCGTGTAACCTGTCTCGTATTGCTCTGCGTTGTGTTTCAAATTCCGATTCAACCCCTGTTAAGGGATTGCCCTGGGTGGGAGTTGAACCCCGGTCTCCCGCACCGGGGCCGACATCACAAACCGCTGTGCCAAGAAAGGATATCCCCCCTAAGCGCTCAGTTTGGATGCCTCTGGGGAGTGAGTTTACTTGCAGTACCGCTTAACATCCACAGCCACCGAACTACTTGTACCACGTGACTGTGGATAGTACCTCTAACATCAACCCATCCATCTACACTCATTGCGCATGTGTTACATAGTCATTGAGCAGGGGGCCTCTGGGGAGGGTGCCTTGATGCGCACGTGCGTGCAGTCTGTTGTGCCGATGGTGTTTGGCAGAGCAGCAGTGGCATGGAATCCTCTTTTAACTGTTGTTGTTCAGTACTGTATATGGGAATTGGATGTATTGTGTCACCAGTTTCTATGACTCGCTGGAGGCCGCGGCTGATGGATGGCTGTGATATGCCCACCCTGTCTCCTAGCTCCCCCTGGAATGTCCCAGAGGCTAAAGAGCCCAAGGTGGACAGTACCTGGACGTGTGGTGGCACTGGGTTTGAGCACAGAGTCCGGCTCCTCAGTGCTGCTGGCTCCAGAGTATTTCACAGCTCCATTAGGACAGCAGGTCTTGGTAGCCTGAAGTGTCCTAAGGTGGAGACTTGGCCCTTTTAAATACCGTGCATCTTGGAATGCTGCTTGGCAGTATAATTATGCATCTTGGAATGCTGCTTGGCAGTATAATTATGCATCTTCAAGTTTCAAGTTCAAGTTTCTTTAATAGTTGTCATACAGAAGTACAGAATACTTTTGTACAAAATGCTTCTTACTGTTGCGCTCCAGAGACTGTGCATGACAAGATAAGTAGAAATAAAAACATAGTAAAAATTAGAAGTAAAAAAAGAGGTCACAGTGTTCAGTTTAGACATATGTACAATGTTCGTAGACGTAGTTACCATACAATATACAATACTGTGCAGTGTACTAATATACAATACTCTATAGTGCAGGGCATAAATGGACGAGGTGCAGTTTAGGTACAATTCACAGTAGGTGTAATCTTGGAATGCTGCTTGGCAGTATAATTGTGCATCTTGGAATGCTGCTTGGCAGTATAATTGTGCATCTTGGAATGCTGCTTGGCAGTATAATTATGCATCTTGGAATGCAGCTTGGCAGTATAATTATGCATCTTGGAATGCAGCTTGGCAGTATAATTGTGCATCTTGGAATGCTGCTTGGCAGTATAATTATGCATCTTGGAATGCTGCCTGGCAGTAGATGCATCTTGGAATGCTGCTTGGCAGTAGATGCATCTAATGGACATTGGAATGGAAAGTAAATTGGGTGGAACATCCCGATTTTAGCCCAATAGTTAACCACTACATTCAGTGAGCAGTGACCAAAGTCCTGTGTGCTGTGGTCTTGCTGCTATGTCTGTATGACACGCTTCACAGAAGACCTCTGCTGACATCTGTCTCAATGAATGATCAGGAGACATGAAGTCACACTGCTCTCCAGCGACTCCTGCTTCCCAAGCGACGACATTTAGCCAAACCATTTCTCCTCCTTTACGTTACTTTGTTTTCGAGTTACACCGTTGCATCAAACACTGCCCTCTGATTCTATTCATTGGTTAGAATCTACCGTAAAACTTCAATTGTCATCGATTTGATTTAACATGGAAAAAATAGCTGCATGATTCCATTTTTGATGTTATAGATGAGTAGTGAGGTCTCATTTGAAACAGTAATGTGCAGATTGTGCACACACAGTCTAAACTATAAGCGGGTCAAGTTCAATCTTGGGAAACCTCAATAAAAATGTTTCCATGTGAATGTGCGTCTGGGAATCACATGGGTCAGGGGTCATCTTCTATTACCATTGGTCTCCATGTGAGACTAGTCCTGTGCAAACCTGGCATAATAAAGTACAATTGTGATTGTGTAATAATGTAAATAGTGTGATGGGAATATTGTGAGGAGATCTGCTTTCATTGGTCTATGTTTGTTCTACTGAACTCGGCTGAGCTCTACTGAATTTATTTTTTATTTATTTCTTTTGTAGATATTTATTAGGACATTTTTTAAGTGCATTTATTGACAGGACAGTTCAGAGAGAGAGAGAGAGAGAGAGAGAGAGAGAGAGAGAGAGAGAGAGAGAGAGAGAGAGAGAGAGAGAGAGAGAGAGAGAGAGAGAGAGAGAGAGAGAGAGAGAGAGAGAGAGAGAGAGAGAGAGAGAGAGAGAGAGAGAGAGAGAGAGAGAGAGAGAGAGAGAGAGAGAGAGAGAGAGAGAGAGAAGAGAGAGAGAGAGAGAGAGAGAGAGAGAGAGAGAGAGAGAGAGAGAGATATGGTGGAGGACATGCAACACATGTCCTGGGCCGGATTCGAACCCAGGACGTTGCGATTACGCTACAAGCATATATATATGTGGTGCACCACCGGGGGCGCCCCCGCTCTACTGAACTCTGCTGAGCTCTACTGAAGTCTGCTAACCTCTACTCAGTGCTTTACTGTTTTCACTTTTCTAGTTTTATATAGAAAATAACATGAAGTGTGTGTGTGTGTGTGTGTGTGTGTGTGTGTGTGTGTGTGTGTGTGTGTGTGTGTGTGTGTGTGTGTGTGTGTGTGTGTGTGTGTGTTACCAGCGTGCTCTGGGAGCCCATGGGAGACGGGAAGCGTGTGATCTCATTGGCTGATAACCATGCTCTACTCTGGGACCTGCAGGAGAGCTCCACACAGGCCACAGTAAGACACACACACACACACACACACACACACACACACACACACACACACACACACACACACACACACACACACTCACCTGCACACTTTCTCTCTCAGACACACACACACATACAGACAAACACACACACACAGACAAACACACACACACAGACAGACACACGCACTCAGCAGACACACACACATACAGACATACACACATACACACACACACACAGACAGACAGACAGACACGCACACTATATCACAGAGTAGCTAACTCATTATTTGATAACCACCATATCGTTTTGGTCTTATCAAACACACACGCACGCACGCACACACACACACACACACACACACACACACACACACACACACACACACACACACACACACACACACACACACACACACACATCCTGCCTCTGCAAGAGCAGGGGCCAAGTGTCCACCAAGATACACACACACACACACACACACACACACGCACACACACACACACACACACACACACACACACACACACACACACACACACACACACATAAACACACACACACACACACACATAAACACACACAAACACACACACACAAACACACACACACACCCCTCTCTTCACTACAGCAGCAGTGAGAAGTCTCCACCAGTGTTAATTTTGGCAGCTATTTTCATTTTAGTCTTAGTCTTAGTCATGTGTCAAGTGCTCCTTTTTCGTTTTCATCATATTTAGTCGTCTGCATTTATTTTTCGTTTAGTCAGTTTTAGTCAACTAAATGTCTGAGCATTTTAGTCTTAGTCAGTGTTAGTCTCGATTTTGTCTTTTTTGTTTTTGTCTAGATTTAGTCGCAGAAAACTGACTTTTATATATTTTATATTTTTATCTTGTAAATAATGCAATTCTATTTATTAAGTATAATCTAGCCAAAACCCTATCAGCTGATTCACAATAAGTTCAGTAGAAGGCTAGAAGCCCAATAGTATTAGTAACCAAACATTCCTTGAAATGGTCAATAGATTCAGAAATAGTCAGACATGGAATGGAACATATTCTGATTTAAATAGCTTTTTTTTTTTTTTTTAACCAACAAAGGAACATTAGGATAGTGTAAATACACAGTACACACTGATTGCAATTCTCACTGGGACCTACTGTACAAATTTCACACACGTCACACACACATTCCCTTTTGTCCCTCGAGTCGTACCGTAGATCGCTGACGTCACTTTAAACTTAAAATGGCGGCCCCCATCAGAGCATTCGGCTAACAACATTAGCTTAGCGAACCTGCCACCGCACTTCTATGTGCATAAAGTGTGGTAACAAAATATCACAGCCCCTAAGACTGGGAGCGTTCTAACTCTACTGAGCATGTACCCAACATTATATGAAAAATAAAAAGTAATTACGACGTTTTAGTGCACTTCAAGCGCTAAAGGGAGTCATAACTTATAGCAGGGTCAATCTCAGTGTTAGTACTTGTCTGTTTCTTTTCTTTTCATACCTTTTTAAGTGAACATGGTCTTGTCCTTGTTGTATCCATGTGTAATGTTGATAGTAGTGGGTGTACACGGATGAAAGAGAGCAAGTCTGTGTCTGGGATATAGGTCCCGACTCCCAGGCTATTAGCCTAGCCATCCTCTCAGCCTCTGTCGTCTTAAATGCTATGTTCTTTTGGTAGAACTGTTCGGCTGCCGCAGGAGTGTTGAGAGAGTAGCAGATTCCGTTCATGGTTATTGGTATAAGCTGTAGTCACGAGAGACCTGGGACGCGGTTTTTAGCCTCACGTATGTAGCTTGGCTTTTAGCCATAAACGCTTAACCCGGAAACGGAAATGGGAAATGCTGAAATAATAACGTGAATTATTCTAAAAGTTATAATTATTTTGTCTCATCTTGTTTTAGTCAACATAAATTAAGAGAGAATTCGTCATGTTTTTTGTAAACTTTTTTGTAAAGCATTTTTTTCTTTTCTTCTTAATATCAATATTTCAAAAATCTGGGATCGGATTCATATGTCCCCTCCGCTGGCCTGAGATCCACCAGGAGGACCCACTGAGCTCTCTGGCGGTTCAGGAGCGCCATCTGGTGGCCGATCGGCGCAATCGCTTAACAGGAAGTGCCGTAGAGGTTGTGCTGGTCGCCCGTATTACTTCCGGGCACTCGCTATAGGTCCCGAGGCTCGATCTCGACACACTACATAGCGATCGATTGCCAATAACTCGATAAACAACATGATTTGGACGTATATACCATTATACAAGCTGGAGATGGACCGGGTAAATCTACATCCCATAATGATAAAATTTCTACTCTACGATGATCGCCCAACGGCGCGCGGAGACTGGGGTGAGTTTTAGCGTGTAAAGTTACCGTCTTCGATACTAACTGCTATTATCAACATTTGACCCACATTAGATGATTGGTATAACGCTGCCCACGGAATTATAAACGCCCCCTAGCCCATCCGGTCAACATCAGATGACGTGTAGTAACTTCTAGAAGTACGTCTAGTTGGAATTTTTTATATCGCGCTGATTGCCATAAAACTGTATTGCATCATCAATATAATGTATTTGGGGCTATAGATCACGTTCTGGAGAAAGCTGCAGAAAGAGATGAAAACATACTTATACATTAGACCATACTTTACTATGAATATGTGAATGAAAAAGTTTAACGTTGCTACACAATGAACAATACATATAGGACTTTGAATGGGCCCTAATAATGGCAATGTAGCAATAGAATTTAAAAAGTTATAGCCCTGCAAAGAAGGGGACTTTCTCTATAGACAAATAGAGCCGGCAACCTACGGTTGATAATGAATTTAACCCATGGCAGCCAAAGTGTTAATAACATTTAATCAATCACCAGCGCAGGGTTTGGTTGAATGAAAATGTTATTTTATTAGATAAAACATGTTGACAAAGTTTTACTTTGCAGTTGAAAAAAGGTAATAAATTAAATTTGAGCAAAAAAATATAATATATATCGCAATATTTTCAGCGTATCACGGTATATTTAGTATCACGATACGATAGACGCAAGTATCGCGATAGTATCGTATCGTGAGGTCTCTGGCGATTCCCACCCCTAATTGTTATCATGTTATCATGTTGTTTTGCTATCATGTTATTATGTTATCATGTTGTCTTGTTATCATGTTATCATGTTATCATGTTATCTTGTTGTCCTGTTGTCCTGTTGTCTTGTTATCATGTTGTCTTGTTATCATGTTATCACGTTGTCCTGTTATCATTTTGTCTTGTTATCATGTTATCACTAGGGATGTCCATATCGCATTTTTTTGCTCCCGATCCGATCCCGATCATGTGATTTTGAGTATCAAATTTTTCCCGATCCGATCTTTCGGCAATGCATTAACACTTTGAATGCCCAAAACAACATAACACGTGTTATCAGCCCGCCACCTGAATGCCCACCACGACAATTAGCGTGACATTTTTTTTATTAGCGATCTGAATTCATATTTCATCAACCGAGTCTACCGTTGGGAAACCAGCCCCATCAGGAGCTCAGATGTGAAAAAAGCGCCCCCTATCGTCTCCCAGATGGTAATGCACCCTTTTGGAATGGACTCAATGAAAAGGGATGAGAAAAGAAAAATCCGGAATCCACATTTTAATTCTCACGCATGTAACCGGAGATGATCCCAGTCATTGTGAACCATCAGAACAGCGTGGAATATGTGTTTACAGTATGTAGCGTTGGATCAATAAAAGCAATAGATTTTTGGAATGGCGATCAGGAATTGGAATAATCTTTTTGGATAACATCTGATCTCAGGTAAGGAATCTATTTTACCAGTCTTAGGATAATCAGACCTGTTTTCACTGAGATATAAGCTTTTCCCCTATGTGTGATATGGCTGTTAGGCTGTGCGAGCAATCAGGAAATATATCAGATCAGATATCAGATCGCCTATATAGCGTGCATACGTACACATATACTATCGATAATCTAGCGTTTATTTGAAAACAATTCATAAATAGGCAGAAAAATTTGAACGTTTGTGTATTCTAGAATATTCCGTTTATTATGGAATATTTTTATTTTCCTTGAAAACGAGGGCTTTTCAAGATGCTATAAAACGGAAATGAACCGATAAAAAAACAATCCGCTTCGACAATGTTGACTGGAAAATGAGTCATTGATAAGCGACAGGCAGATTAGACACATAGCCATAATTTAAAACATAGATTAGGCGATATTAACGCTAACATTGAAGTGGATGGTGGGCATTCAAGCTCTAAATCGTGCTGGCACTGAAAGAGTTAACACTTTGAGTGCCGGGACACGTCTTTTCACGTCTTTGCTGGCCATGCTAAAGTTGCCGGGGGACGCTGTACAGTGTCCTTATATCAATATTTCAAAAATCTGCGATCGGATTCATTTTCCCCCTCCGCTGGCCTGAGATCCACCAGCAGGACCCACTGAGCTCTCTGGTGGTTCAGGAGCGCCATCTGGTGGCCGATCGTCGCAATCGCCAAACAGGATGTTGAATAGAGGTTGTCATGACGACCGTAGTACTTCCGGGCGCTCGCTATAGTTCATGTGACTCTGGCTCGTCACGCTACACGGTGATCGATTGGCAATAACTCGATAAACAACATGATTTGGACGTATATACCATTATACAAGCTGGAGATGGACCGGGTAAAAATATATCCCATAATGATAAAATTTCTACTCGACGATGATCGCCCAACGGCGCGCGGAGACTGGGGTGAGTTTCAGCGTGTAACGTTACCGTCTTCGATAATAACTGCTATTATCAACATTTGACCCACATTAGATGATTGGTATAACGCTGCCCACGGAATTATAAACGCCCCCTCGCCCATCCGGTCAACATCAGATGACGTGTAGTAACTTCTAGAAGTACGTCTAGTTGGAATTTTTTATATCGCGCTGATTGCCATCAAACTGTATTTCATCATCAATATAATGCATTTGGGGCTATATATCACGTTCTGGAGAAAGCTGCAGAAAGAGATGAAAACATACTTATACATTAGACCATACTTTACTATGAATATGTGAATGAAAAAGTTTAACGTTGCTACACAATGAACAATACATATAGGACTTTGAATGGGCCCTAATAATGGCAATGTAGCAATAGAATTAAAAAAGTTATAGCCCTGCAAAGAAGGGGACTTTCTCCATAGACAAATAGCGCTGGCAATCTATGGTATATCATGAATTTAACCTTAGGCAACCAAAGTGTTAAAGACGCTGTAAAGCGTCTTCGGCAACTTGAGCATGGCCGAGAATGACGTGTTTAAGCGTTTTCCGGCAGCCAAAGTGTTAACAGATTGCAGAATGGGTACAATACAGTACGGCTCAATACACACAATTGTTAACACATCCACCGCCATAAACGGCTTACGACGGGTTTGCTGATCATGCGAATTCTGCCAATCCACGGTGTACGACATTATTGAGATCATATTTCATTTTTTCGCCATGGTATTCATAATTCCGCCACCCAGCCTCGGCTGAGACAGTGGGACTCGGCACAACCGTGCAACGCTTCAATACCGCCGCCTGGTGGATGATCGGGCGAGTTACAACCGGAAATGGATCTCTGGTGATCTCGGTGCATCTTTGAAATCCGTCCGGCAGTCACATATTGTTCCGGGACTCTAGACACACATATGGATCGCTGCCATAACTCAATAATCGATATGATTTGGGCGTTTATTGCGCCATACAAACCGGAAATGGATCTAGTCGATCGACGTCAAATAAGTGGGATCTTTTTCCTCCAGTCTCATCGGCGAACGGTAAGAGGACAGTAACGTTACTTTCAGCTTGATTGTTTACTATTTTCAATGCAAACCGCTCTGATCAATATATCACCCATACTACATAAAGCATTTACTGACGATCACGGAATTATAAACGACCCCCCCCCCCCCCTTTAATCTGCGCATGATGAGTCATAACGTTTAGGATCGTATTCAGTTGGATCTTTTAATATAGCGTGTATCGCGAATAAACTGCAATCGATAATTTATATTATGCGTTTAGGCCTATAACTAGCGTTCTAGGAATTACTGCAGAAAACGATAAAAACATACTTATTTCGGTATTTCCGTATGAATATATGAATTAAAAAGTATAACGTTCCTACATCCTGAACGATAGCTAATCGATGTTGAATGGGCCATAGTAATGTCAATTTAGCAATACAATTTAAAAAGTTATAGCCCTGCAAAGAAGGTGAACATCTCCATAGGCTTAGACTGGTGGCAGTGATCATACATTGATGGATAGAAGCGTGGCAGTTAATGTGTTAAGGGGATTCAGACCAGAGAAAGACTTTCGTCTTGTTTACATCAGGGTCCCCCATTTTCAATTCATAATGAATTGTAAGTAAGGGTGCAATTAGAACCGTGCAATCCATTATTTGTGGATCTAGCCCTCTGTGACATCATATTCATCATCTTCTAACATCACACTCTGTAACATCATATTTCCCATCATCTTCTAACTAGGGCTGTCTTAAACACTTCGAAGCTTCGTTCGATGGGCACGGGATTCGAACGGGAAAATAAAATTTGAATATAAAATGCCTCATTAACTCTGCAGAACAAGGGGGCCGCTAAGTGTCAAGTCAAGTCAAGAGTTTTATTTGTCACGGCATACGAGTATACAATGAAATGCGGGTGGTCTTGCCCGCAACGATGTGCATAATACAATAGTAATAACATATAATAGAATCCAATAGAACGACATTGTGCAATAAAAACAAGTGAACAGAGTAGGGCATATCGGTATATGTACATAAGTTATTTACAGAGCATGGACATGCTAGGTCCTGTGGTAGTGCAATACACTGTTAGCTACGGATGAGGCACAGTGGGCAAGGCGCTCGCCACTAACGCAGGAGATGCTGGGTTCGAGCCCAGCTCTCTGCGTTGCTTCCGGCTTGGCTGGTCATTCATACTAACACAATTGGCAGTGTTAGGGGTGGGAAAGCCGGTGGGTGGGGATCGGACGTTGTGGACAGCGACTCCTACAGGTCGGTTGGGTGACGCCGGTACAGCAGAATCAGGAAGTATCGGGGGCAGCGTGAGCCTCCCACACGTTACTCCTCGCCACTTGAGAGTTTGCGCTGTACATGTGAAAAGATGTGACGGCTGCCTCCTCGTGTACCGGAGGGGACACGTGATGCAAGGCTTCGTCCACATTGCAGCCGACCAGTGGGAGGCATGGTCTGGCAACGTTCGAGACAGGGGAGGGGAGAATTGGATAATACGAAAATTGGGATGGGAGAAAAATTGAAAAAATGGGGAGAAAAAGTAGATCAAAAAATAAAAAAAAATCTGCAGAACAGTAGAGGAGGAAGTTGGACACATGTCACGTATACAATTGACACAGGTGTCTGCTGTCTGGGTGGCCCGCAGACCCATCTGGGCGTCTTTCGCGAGCCATCTGGGCCTCTCTCGTGGACCAAAACTTGTCGGCACGCACGGACCAAAACTGGTCGGCGCGCGCGGGCCATCTGGGCCTCTCTCGTGGACCAACTGGATAGGCGGTGTCTTGTATTCGACAGGCTTTTGTCCCAATCGGTGCCTCATATGTGAGGGAGATACAGAGAGAGAAACAGTGGCTCGCTTGGGGAACTTGTCTGGCGGCGATCTGTTATTAATGTACAATAACAACTACGTCTAGACCCTGAAAATAAAACCACGCCCTTTTTCTTATTATGTGGCACAATGCGGACATGACAGACTTTCAGAAGTCTGTTCCACTGCTCTGCAGTTGCCTTCTCAAAAATGACATTGGTGTCTTAACTCATTCAGCGCCAGCGATTATCCCCATCCCTGTAGTCAATGGGCCACGCTTTAAAATGTAGGCATTTTCACTGTGCATCACAATGTTTGCAGAGCTATATCTATATTCTATATTATAGCTATGGAGACAATACTATGGCTCATTTGACAGTCACTATCTCTCGTCCAACATTAATTTCTTCATGTATACGTTTGCGTGTTATCCCGTGGTGAATATTGTATAGTTTCAGAGTGATCCGGGCTAATTCCTGGAAGCTGAGTTATGGAGCACTATGTGCATTTTTCAAAAGTCATTCGCGTTTCTCGTCTGGACACGATACTATTTCCAAATCAAAGGTATATAATAGGTATTATGTTTCATCATGAAGGCATCAAAGGGGGGGTCATTTTGTGATAATAATAATAATAATACATTATATTTGGTGGCGATGTCACCAACGGCATATGTTTTGAATACTACATAGGTTGATCGTTACGATCGATGTGAAATCATCAATCAATCATTGTAGGATCAATGTAGGATTATTATTATAACTTTTTTCAATTTAGTCGTTATGCCAATTATTTTCCTGCATTGCCCCACTGTCGGCCTAGGGAGGGTGAAGACTACCACATGCCTCCTCCGATACATGTGGAGTCAGCCAGCCACTTCTTTTCACTTGACAGCGAGGAGTTTCACTGGGGGAATGTAACGCATGCAGAGGTTCACGCTATTTCCCCCCGATCCCCTCCCTGCTGAACAGGCGCCCCGACCGACCAGTAGGAACCGCAGTTTACAACGACCAGGACACACACATACCCCGCCGGCTTCCCACCCGCTAACACTGCCAATTGTGTTAGTAGGGACGACTGACCAAGCCGGAGGTACCGCTGACAGCTGGATTCAAACCCAGAGTCTCTGCGGTGGTAGGCGAGTGCATTCTCCACTGCGCTACCCAGCCGCCCGGATCAAAGTAGGATTGACGTCATATAGTCCTTACCTTTGTGAGGGTTTATTCCAATTGTCTGATCGCGATTTCCAGTATTGATGTCGATCCGGTCCCTGACACGAAATGGGACAAAATATGCATCAAGTGTGCTGGACGCATTCCAAGTTGCTCTAATGAAGTGTTTCACTTTCCGGGTCCAAATTCTCCGCCCGGACCATATAAAATGTAACACACAGTGTGAAATAAGGTTTAACCTCTTCCACCCGATGGGACCGGTACCGGTCCCGAAATGACATCTGGTCATAAATCAATATTTTTCAGACTGTTGTATAAAAGTAGCGATTTTCTTTCCAAACGTATTCAAGTATTAACATCATAAACATGTCACAACAGCATGTAGAATGTATATTATCATCAATACGTTAGTTTAGCAATAGGTTAAAAGTAGGGATGGCCGATATTATCGGCCGATATTGCCATTAAAATGTCATATCGGAATTATCCTTAATGCAAAAAAGACCAAGTACATGACCTTCTCTCGCTCTCGAGCTAATACAGCTGTCCCTCCGATTCTGACACTGGAAGGGACATGCCTTGACAAAGTAGCATCCTACAAATATCTGGGCATATGGATTGATGAAAAGATGGCCTTTGATGTTCATATTGGGAACCTACTAGGGGTGGGAATCACCAGTTTCATCACGATACGATACGATATTGATTCTTTGGACAACGATACGATATTGGCCGATATCACAAAGTCTGCCACGATACGATTTGATTCAGGTGCCTGTGATCGATATGAGGCGATATTATATGCCCATTTAACACAATCAGTCACATTTAGATCAACTAAAAAAAGGCTACGGAAATATCAATTGATGTTTTTACTTTTTAGCTCTTCCAGACATTTAAATGAAAAACAATCTATTGTTTTTAATACAAATAGACCTCCTGTTCACTTTTTATATATTGAGTTTTAAACTTTAAAATGTTTTGGAACTCACAACACGCAAGCTAAAACCCCTTCCTCTCCCAAACTTCCTACAATTGTTTTATGTTGCATGATGATCATGAATACATTTATTATGTATTCATGTTTAAATATCAACATTATCTGTCCATCCTCAGTAACACACACACACACACACACGCACACACAGAATGCCCCTCCCCCAGTCCCCCACAGAAAGGTAGACTGCCCCCGCCCCTCCTCCTTCCCCTCTCCTCTCTCCTGTTCTCTCACGGTTAGCTGCTTAGCTTAGTTAGCTTAAGCAGCCAACGTGACGTTCATTTAGATATTTAACGCGACGTGGGCATAAAGGAATGGCGACGATGCAAATCATGTTAGATGCATTTGACCCGTTGCGGGGAAAAAACTGCACAGACTTATATCGTGTCGCAAAATAGAAGCTCTGTAGCGCTGTTCTGCTGTACAGAGCTACACGGCGTTTCACAATACTGGGCGCCGGCGGATATGACTTGTGGGATTTTCACAATAAGAGTATCGCAATATGAATTGATCTTTTTACGTTGCATCGATCCTATTTGATTATTGATAATAGATCGATATATCGATCTGGATCGATGTATCGTCCCACCCCTAGAACCTACTGAGAAAATGTAGACCTAAACTGGGCTTTTTCTTCTGTCTAAAGAAATGTTTCCCGTCTGAAGCCAGAAAGAGAATTGTGCAGAGTTCCTTTCTGCCTTTATTAGACTATGGCGATGTGATCTATATGCATGCTCCTTCCTCCCTGCTTCAAAAGCTGGATTCTGCGTACCATACTGCCATACGTTTTGTAACGGGTGCAGGCTCTCGCACCCACCACTGCACTTTGTATCAATCCTTAGGATGGTCCTCTCTGTACCAAAGAAGACAATCACACATGTTGATTTTTATCCCTAAGTCATTGCTAGGTAAGCTGCCCTTATATATCTCCAGACTTCTGTCCTTTTATACTTGCTTTTTTAATACCAGACGAGCAGCAAATGGGATGCTTTTAAATGTTCCTTTGATGCAGTCAGAGCTTGGTAAAGCTGCATTCTCCCACTATGCTCCCTTTTTATGGAATACGCTGCAAGTGAAACTTTGTCTAGAGGCACTTCCTACTGTAAATGCTTTTAAAGGTATGCTACGATTAGCCCTTCATGAAACATGTAACTGTTTTACCTGATGCTATTGTTGATGCTCCTTGCCACTGCACAAATGACCTTCTGTATTTATATTTGAATTGTATGTCTTTTGTTTAATGCCCTGTTTTATGTTGAAACTTGTTGTGTGCCGTGTTGGTCAGGACTCCCTGGAAGAAGAGATCTTGTATCTCAATGGGACATTCCTGGATAAATAAAGGATAAATACAAATTAATAAATATCGGTATCTGTAAAAAATATTATAAATATTAAAAAGAAAAATTTATTTACTTTATTTACCCAGGCAAGCAAGTAAGAACAAATTCTGATTTTATTTATTGTCAAAAGTATGCATAATGTTGTGTTAATTTCACAACAAGAGATATGTAATGTTAATTACCTGAAATTATTCCGTTTTTTGGGGGGGGGAAATCCTGCATATATCGGTTGATATCGGTATCGGAAATCAAGAGTTGGACAATATCCGTATATCGGTATCGGTAAAAAAAACAATATCGAACATCTCTAGTTAAAAGTGTTAATAGATCGATTTTACTCTTCGATTTGGTCAAGTCTATTTCGTGAGGGCGACCATTTTGGATATTTTGAACCATGGGAATTGTAGTCTTTTTGCGGCCATTTTGTAGCAGACTTCCACAGGTCTGGTTCGCGTCTATACTTTCCGTAGCCGCATTTCTGCAGGACGCTCTCTGATTGGCTGACGTCAGTTTCTACACTGGTTAGGCTTAGGCACTCTTTCGAAGTTGGTTAAGGTTAGAGTTTGTCTTCGAGCATGGCGATAGAACGCCAGGTAGTTTGCAGGCTGTTCGACGCGGAAATGGGCAAAGACACAGCTCATCACACGATTGGGCAAACATGTCAGTGGCCAATCAGAGAGCGTCAGTCAGTGGCCAATCAGAGAGCGTCCTGCAGAAATGCGGCTACGGAAAGTATAGACGCGTCTGGTTCTGCGTTGAACGTTTTTAAAACTACACTTCCTGGAAGATTCTTTTTTTTTATCCACTTTTTCTCCCATTTTCTACATTTTCTCCCATCCCAATTTCGTATCATCCAATTCAACCCTCCCCTGTCACGAACGCTGTTTCTTGCCTCCCACAAGCCGGCTGCAATGTGGACTAAGTCATACATAGCACAAGTCCCCTCCGGTACTTGAGGTAACAGCAGTCACATCTTTTCACCTGCGCAGCTCGATCTCTCAGTGGCGAGGAGTAACGCGTGGGAGGCTCACGCTGCCCCCGACACTTCCTGATTCTACTGCGCAGGCGCACCAACCGACCTGTAGGAGTCGCTGTCCACAACGCCCGATCCCCACCCATCAGTTTCCCACCCCCTAATACGGCCAATGTGTATTAGTATGAACGACCAGCTAAACTGAAAGCAATGTGGAGCCCAGCGTCTCCGCATTCGTGGCGAGCGCCTTGCCCACTATACCACGTAGCCGCCCTCTTCCTGGAAGATTCTATGGGGTTCAAGGTTCAGAGTTCTGTATGAATTATTTCAATAACTGTTATTATTCGGGATAATAAGCCACAAAAGGTAACGTTTTTGACAAATATTGAAAGGCAGTTTGTTTCTCTTCCCTATTGTTAACATGTAGGAACAATTGGATCTGAAATTAGTTTAAAAACGGTTGCACTGTGGGGAAAATAAAAAAGTACAGTAGATTACAGTAGATTTCATTATCTGTTCTTATGCACGCCTGGTGATACTAAATCCAAATTGAACTCGGGCATTTTAAAGATAATATATATATATATATATATATATATATATATATATATATATATATATATATATATATATATATATATATATATATATATATATATGTATGTATGTGCGAATTGGCTATAATAAGGTAATTTATAAGCCTCCTATTCTATATTCTATAATAATATTTCAAATTGCATTGGTCCGGATGGGAGAATTCAGTACTGTATCTACAGAACCTTCTGTTTAATCATCTTCCCTTTATTAATTTCCTTAGATTGTTTGTACACATGATCTCAAGAAGGTACTGAACGAGATCAGTGGCAGTTTTTAATGTTTGGTCATTATTAGCATGGTGTTATTCACAAAGATGCAAAGAAAAATCATAATTCATATTCTCATTTTGTTTTGTAGGCGGGGTGGGGGTAACTGTACATTGGATTATCGACAAAATTATTTGGTCCCAAGAATAGGGTCTCTTGGGTTAGGACATTTACTGTACATTGGAGGGGGTTGGGTTAGGACATTTACAGGGGCCAGTTTCGAATTGCAGTCTCTCGTAGGTGCTCTTTGAGAGTGGTTTTGAAAGTGGGTAGTGATTCACATGCCTTTACAGCTGTGGGTAGGACGTTACACATTGATGTGGCATAATTGCGAAACGTGTTTAGTCCCTTGTTTGAGACGAATCTGGGTTTAACATGATTTGTGGAGCTCCCTCTGGTGTTGTGGTATTCACTGACCTTTGGGAAGTATTTTGACATGTACATGGGTACCTTAGTCGTGTAGTGTATCTTGTAGACCAGGCCCATTGCAAGTTGCTGTACTCTGTCGTCTACTCTAAGCCATCCTAGGTTGTCAAAGTGGGCAGGGGTGAGGTGGGTTCTAGGAGTAAGGTCAAGCAGTAATCTGACCAGTTTGTTTTGTGATGTTTGTAATTTTGTTTTTAGCGCCTTTGAGGTGCTTTGGTACCATGAGGTGCAAGCATAGTCGTAGTACCCTTGAAGGAGTGCTCCTGCCAGAGACTTCAGGGTATTCTTGTTTACCAGAGAGGAGATCCGGTACAAGAATCTAGTTCGTTGGTTGACTTTTTTGATTACATTGGATGCCATTTTGTCACAGGAAAGATTTGCCTCTAGGATGGAACCTAGGTATGTAATTTCATCTTTCCTTGTGACAATATTGTCACCCACTGTAACTGAGAAGCCGTCGGTCTTGCTGAGTTTGTTATTTGAACCGAAGAGAATGGACTCCGTTTTACCCAGGTGTAATGATAGTTTGTTATCAGCGAGCCAGGTGCAGATTCTGCCTAGTTCAGAGCTGAGGGTTTTTTCAACCTGTATCTTGTTCTTGTCAGAGACCAGCAAGGCTGAGTCGTCCGCGAACAGGAACAAGTTGCAGTCACATGCTGATGCCATGTCATTTAGGAATAGTAGCGGTCCTAGTATGCTTCCTTGTGGAACACCACAGCTCACTGGGATGTGGGGGGGGGGGGTACCGTTTACCTCCACCATCTGTTCTCTCCCCTCCAGGTAGGATTGCATCCAGCTCACTATCAAAACCAATTGCTTTTAGCTTGTCAGGTAAAGAATCTCTTCTGTGTAGATGTACAGTCTCCAGGCTGCTAGCTTTGCTATTGAAATGCCCATTAAGGATTTAAAGACTGAAAATAATAGCACATGCTTGTGTTGCGTGTGTGTATGAGTAAGTGTACTAGTGTGTTGACCTACCTACTTGTTCACATTTCCAGAAATATTGTGTGTGTGTGTGTGTGTGTGTGTGTGTGTGTGTGTGTGTGTGTGTGTGTGTGTGTGTGTGTGTGTGTGTGTGTGTGTGTGTGTGTGTGTGTGTGTGTGTGTGTGTGTGTGTGTGTGTGTGTGTGTGTGTGTGTGTGTGTGTGTGTGTGTGTGTGTGTGTGTGTGTGTGTGTGTGTGTGTGTCCAGGCTGCTCCATTAGCTCAGACAGTGAATTATGAGTCTATATCTGAGTCATTAGTAATTAATGCTCTCATCCAGGGATTCACACAAAGGTCAACCAGGTCACACACCCATATGACACACATATATGTGTGTGTGGGTGTGTGTGTGCCTGTGAGATTTCCGCCAGGCTTCCTCTCAGACGACTCCCACACTCCATCTGTTTTCACGCTTGTGTCTGTATGGGATTTCACTACACATTGACTTACATCTTATATGTACATGAGGTACATAGCGTGTATAAGGTGTGTGTTTGGGGCGTCAGTTATCCCTAAGAATACCATTTGAATATGAATAGGCAGAAATGCAAATTCTAATTAAATGTGTCTTATTATTACCACATTGAAGCAGGTGTAAAATACTTACAATTATAAAACGGGTATCTCAAATCAAGCAATCTGATTGGTTCATAGCTGTTGTGTATTGAGCATAATCCACAGCTATTTTAATTCCTTTTCACAAAATCATGGTTTAATTAGTATCACACATTGACGACACATAGAGAGCTGGTTAAATGTACAATATGTTATTGCAGTATGGCTCTGTTGGAAATATCAGCAATATCAGCCAAGCATGTTGCCTGTCGCGAACGGGCGCTGCACTGGTACAGTAGTCATTTATGGAATTTACAACCTTTGATATGTAACAGGTTTGTTTACATTGTAATGTATGTGGAGTAGAAAACAACATACATTTCATACTGCCTGTTATGAAAGGCTTCAAGGTGTCCAATGGGGTTGTTTACCACTAGTTGATGAAATTGGCACCGTAAGAGAAAAGGGCTCCCGGACAACAACATGTTCTTCCAGCACGAGGACGACGCCCATTGATTGGTCTATACGATTTCCCTTTAAATCTAACAAGCCAAAGGAGCCTATTACAACGTCACTAAAGGCTCTCACATAGTCGGGGTGGGAACGTACGCGGACCGGACTCTCCGCGGCAGGTCCGCAGTCATTTGAGCTTTCATAGTCGAGCGTACCTCCGCGTACCAATTTCCTACAGTACATGTCTCGCGCCAGTTTACTAAAAAAATTCACCCCGTTTACACTTCTGTCATGGCGTCGTCATCCGATGTCAAAATATAGAGTCTAGGACTAGGTTATCTCCGTTTACAATATTTCGAAAATAAAACTGGCAGTTTTACACACTTCAAACTTCAAACTTCTCCAGTTTCTTCAGATGATGAAAAAAGACATGGTCCAAATGTGTACATGAATGAATTGGAATGGATGACGATTAGCGATGGTAAAACTAAATTTAGCGTCATCCAACCTGCCAACGATTTTACCGGACCAATCCTACCCATTTAACCATGATCCTGCCCTACTCTGACTTGGCACGGAGCGAGTGTTCAGAGTAAAATGCAGATCGGTGTCACATTAAATGCAAGTCGATGTCAAACGAAAATGCCGAGCAGCCTTTTGTGTGTCACTAAGTGAGCGGTGCGGACGTCCGCGTGGTTAGAAAATTGGAGCTTCGCACTTGGAGTCCGCTTTGAGTCCGCTTTGAGTCCGCTTTGAGTCCGCTTTGAGTCCGCTTTGAGTCCTCTTTGAGTATGTGTGGACCTCCGCGGAGTCCGGTCCGCGTACATTCCGCCCGACTATGGGAGGGCCTTTAGATAGAAAGTGAACCATGGATGTGATGTAAACAACCAGAGCAGAGAAAAGGGTGAACATGTACTTTGCAGAGATTAGATAGATATGAGGACATTTAGCTTATTTATATTTAGCTTGTATAGGACAACCATAGAAAACTATTTGGATGGAAATGTGAATATAAACTAAAGTGAAAGCAATCATTTCTAACCTGATGAGGACTACTGCCAGTCCAAGAGAAGAAGTCCTAGAAAAGCACATTTTCCTAAAGACAAATGCTGTGGAGAGACCTGCTGTAGACAGAGGTAATGTTATTAGCTAAAGTCATTGTGTTCACCTGGCATCAGTACACAGGAAAGCTTGGCAGGATAACAGCAACAACAATCCCTCAATAAGCCAGTAGTATAAATATCAACTGAGTCATGACTGATTATAAAATATCTAATATAGATGTATTCCCCTATCATGGGGCTATCCCATGCAGCCCTGTAAGTAGGATGCACATTGGCCATACGCACACCACTCTTCTATTTATAATAATAATAATAATAATGTCTGGTTAATGGATTAACATCTGAATTGTGGATAGTTGTGTCTGGTTAAAACCTCTTAACGTTCGGGGGCCCGCATGTGGGCCATCACTTTGCCCTTGTCTGCCCGCTTTGCCGCCCTTCGATCGTCACCTCACACAACCTATTGCGCGCTTCGGGTCTCGAGTTACAAGACGAAATATCCAGCGAGCGTCATTTGACAAGCCGTTCGGACGAGTGACCACGTCCGGTTGTGAGCGGTCCTGAAATGACCCGTCACCGCTAATGGTGTAAATTATTGACCACCGTTGTAGCCAAGGAGCGTCTGCTCCGAAAGGGATCCCAGACGAGCGCTGAGAGTGGGGGAAGGTGACACAAGAAGACGAAGAAGTCCTTTGTTTTGACGAGAGCATCGAAATGAATGGCAGCGGACGGCCATTTTGGCCATAACCACGCTGAATTATTGCGGTGCACACATTACAAAAAGCTTTGTAAAACACAAATTCTCTGTGAGATTTTTATACACTTTGGACCTGTATGACTATAAGACTTCAGGCTATGGAACCGTTATGTTTTCCAGCTCCTACCTCTCAGCTGGAACAAAAAAAAAGGCATCTGGCAACAAGTCAACACAAAAGTAAGGAGCAAATATTTTATTTCAGTGTGTTCAAACCTCTGTTTCTCTATTACATTAGCACTCAAAGGGATTCTTCAGAATGTTACCTTTCAAAAGAGACCAGACTTATGCATGTGCTATAAGTATAAAGTAGAATACATTGCAAATTACTTTGGGTATGCAATCGTCAAAAAGTAAATAAAGAAATACCCCCATTTTTTCCCCATCCTTAAGTGGTTAAGAGTAGAGAAATGAGAGATGGAGAGGTTGAAGAGGTAGAGCCTTGAACCAACAAACACAATCTGGTGAGGTTTGTTTGTGGTTAGTTTGTGTTGAGAGTGTTATCCAACCTCCATCCGACTCAAATATAGGAAACAAAAAAAACTGCATTGTGGGTTGAAGGTGAGTGGACACTTTTATCGCGCACTGGGAATCATCATGGCGCCAGGTAGTAGCAGTGGTGAAAAATTACTTGTGTACAGACGTGGTCCAATGAAGAGGTGAAAGCCATAATTGAAATACGATCACATAACACAGTTTAAATATGGTCAGAAGATCACATAACGCAGTTTAACCTCTTATGCATCGGGGAAGAATGGGACTAGTTTTGCATAAAACGCCTGTCGATTGCATACCCAAAGTCATTAGTGATTTATTCTTGAACCACTTATAGCACATGTGTCTGGTCTCTTTTGAAAGGAAACATTCTGAACTTTCCTCCACAACCGGAAGAATCACTCTTGTAATAGAGTTACAGAGGTTTGAACTCACTGAAATAATACGTTTTGTTTACTTGCAGATGCCTGCAAAAGAGTTCCAGCTGAGAGGTTGGAGCTGGAAAACACAACAGTTCCATAGCCTGAAGTATTATCTAGTACAGGTCCAAAGTTGATTGAATTGAAAATGAGTGTTTTACACATGTTTTTCTCATGTCTGTAGCCGTAATAATTCCATATGCTTATCCAAAATGGCCGACCACTGCAATACATTTCGACGTGCGAGCGAGAAATTCTTCAAACAACAAACTTCTTTGTCTTGTTCTCTCCTTTTATCGTAGTAATCATCCCTCATGTAAGATACCGTTAGCTCCAGAATTTCATTGGCTACAAAAACGGTCAATCATTTTCACCGTCAGAGCTGACTGGTCCGTTCAGGGCCAGGTGAAACCGGATGTGGTCACTTGTCCGAAAATGATGCTCGTTGGTAGTTTGGTCTTGTAACCCGAGATTGGAATCACGTAATAGGTATGAGTAGGGTGTCAAACGGCTGCCATTTTAGCTTTTCAAAAATATGCTGGTTGATCGGCAAAAACACAACCTGAAGCCGACAGACGAGGGCAATGTGCCAGGTTACTGGTATATAAATATAACGCAGTTGAGATATGGTCAGAAGATCACATAATACAGTTGAGATATGGTCAGAAGATTACATAACAGTTGAGATATGGTCAGAAGATCACATAACAGTTAAGGCTTGGTGCAAAAGGGGCGTAAGTGACACCTCGGGCAAAAATGAGTTTTATATATAATTTTAAAGCTCTTGATGAGCTCTATCAAATGGTAAAAGGACTTGACTATAATTAAACGTCTTCAAATAAAGGCAGAAAACATAAAGGCATAAGTGGAAACCTTCAATTGAGTTTGGCGTTTGTCTTTGCTCTC